>NW_019520238.1:0-54387 GCF_002814215.2 Seriola lalandi dorsalis
GTAAGGCATAAAGTGTCATATTATATTAAGGCATATAAACGTGAAAAAAATGTCATAATATAGAAAGGCATAAAAATGTCCAAAAACGTCATAGTATAGTAAGTCATAAAGTGTCATATTATAGTAAGGCATAAAAATGTCAAACAAAACGTCAAAGTATTGTACGGCATGAAAATGTAAAAAAAAAGTCATAGTATAGTAAGGCATAAAAAAGTGATAAAAATCTCATAGTATATTAAGGCATAAAAACGTCCAAAAAAAGTCATAGTGTAGTAATGCATAAAAACTTTTTAAAAATGTCATAATATAGTAAGACGTAAAAATGTTGAAAAACATCATAGTATAGTAAGCCATTAAAACATGAAAAACATCATGTTATGATAAGGCATACAAAGTCATAATGTAGCAAGGCATTAAAAAACATCACAGCATGGCAAAGCCAAAGAAGTCAAAGTATAGTAAGGCATAAAAACTTCAAAAAACAACAAAGTATTGTATGCAAAAAAAAGTCATAGTATAGAAAGGCATAAAAACATGAAAAACGTCATGTTATAATAAGGCATAAAAATGTCAAAAAAAAAGTCATAGTATAGTAAGGTATAAAAATGTCAAGAAACAACATATTATAGTAAGGCATAAAGTGTCATATTATAGTAAGGCATAAAAAAGTGATAAAAATGTAATAGTATATTAAGGCATAAAAACGTGAAAAAAATTCATAGTATAGTAAGGCAAAAAAAAGTGAAAAAATGTCATAGTATATGAAGGCATAAAAATGTCACAAAACGTCGTAGTATAGTAAGGCATAAAGTGTCATATTATAGTAAGGCATAAAAACGTGAAAAAAACATAAAAGTAAAGTAAAGCATAAAAATGTCAAAAAAGCGTCATAGTATAGTAAGGCATAAAGTGTCATATTATAGTACGGCATAAAAACATGAAAAAACATAAAAGTAAATTCAGGCATAAAAATGTCAAAAAACGCCATAGTATAGTAAGGCATAAAAATGTCAAAAAATGTCATAGTATAGTAAGGTATAAAAATGTCAAGAAACGACATAGTGTAGTAAGGCATAAAGTGTCATACCATAGTAAGGCATAAAAATGTCAAAAAATGTCATAGTATAGTAAGGCATAAAAAAGTGAAAAAAATCTCATGGTATATTAAGGCATAAAAACGTCCAAAAAAAGTCATAGTGTAGTAATGCATAAAAACTTTTTAAAAATGTCATAGTATAGTAAGACGTAAAAATGTTGAAAAACATCATAGTATAGCAAGCCATTAAAACATGAAAAACATCATGTTATAATAAGGCATACAAACTTCAAAATACATCATACTATAGTAAGGCATGACCATGTGATAAAACATATATAATATATAAAAAGGTCCAAAAACATCACAGTATAGTGAGGCATAAAAAATGAAAAAATGTCATCATATATTAAGGCTTAAAAATGTCCAAATATGTCATGGTACAATAACGTATAAGAATTTCATAGTATACCAATGCATAAAAACATCTAAGAGCGTCATAGTATAGTGAGGCATAAAATGTCATATTGTCCATATCGCAGGGTGAACATGTAAACTCCACACAGACAGGCCCCAAGCTGGGATTCAAACCAGAAACCTTCTTAGTGTAAAGCTACATTTCTAACCATTTTACTACATTGCCAACAGATTGTTAATGTGCTACCCTATCACAAAGTCATAATGTAGCAAGGCATTAAAAAACATCACAGCATGGCAAAGCCAAAGAAGTCAAAGTATAGTAAGGCATAAAAACTTCAAAAAACATCAAAGTATTGTATGCAAAAAAAAGTCATAGTAAAGAAAGGCATAAAAACATGAAAAACGTCATGTTATAATAAGGCATAAAAACTTCAAAATACATCATACTATAGCAAGGCATGAACAAGTGAAAAAAAGGTCAAAAAATGTCATGTAAGGCATAAAAACTTGAAAAAACCATCAAAGTATATTAGGAAAAAAATGCCCTAGTATAGTAAGTCATAAAAACGTCATGGTATGGTAAGGCATAAAAATGTCAAAAAAACATCCTAGTATAATATGGCATAATTGTCATAGAGTAGTACAGCATAAAAATGTCATAAAAACATTATAATATAGTAAGCCATAAAAACTTCACAGCATACTAAGGAGTAAAAAGTTGAAAAATGTCATAGTATAATAAGGCATTAAAAGCTCAAAAACATCATATTATAGTGAAGCATAAAAACATCATAAAACATCATATTATAGTAAGGCACAAATTGTCTCAGTATAGTAAGGCACAAAGTAAGGCATCGTGGTAACGCTAAAGAAGTCATAGTATAGTATATAACTGTATATAGAATATATAGTATACAGAAATCATAGGCATAAAAACCTCAAAAAACGTCATAGTATAGTGAGGCATAAAAACCTTATGTTATAGTAATAGTCATAGTATAATAATACATAAAAAGGTCATAGTATAGTAAGGCATTAGAGTTGCCAATAATGTTTTTGGACTGCAGGAGTACTCGGAGAGGGCCCACACAGGCACAGGGAGAACATGCAAACTCCGCACAGAAAGGCCACATGACTTCACTCCAAACATAGTGCAAAGAAATTCACCAAGTTATTGGTAGGGACAATTCTGTCCTCCCAAAATATTGGTAGGGATATGTTCCTACCATCTATATGCAAACCTAGGCCCTTGATTCAACATGTTGTTCAACATACTTAGCTCACTGTTTCCCCTGTTTCCAGTCTTTGTGCTAAGCTATGCTAACCTAACCATCTGACATCAGAGTGGTATCAATATACTTATCTAACTCTTGGCAAGAAAGCAAAGTAGTATATTTTCCAAACTGTCACACTATCCTTTTAACTGCAAAACTTTAATTTCGTTCCACTTGCAGAGTAACAGGTGTTTCTCCCACCAGACATGTTGACTAGTAATAGCAGGAAAAGAACAGCAGTTAGTAATAACATTAAATATTACTGCATTTCATTTAAGTGAGCTAGTTCCAGGATCCTGGTACTGAGCATGCTGTCAAGAACACATCTGATGGACCTGAGCCATTATTCACACAATTTGTTTCACTGCTGTTTTTTTCTTTTTAATTGACTTGTTGCAATCATTATTAAAGGAAGTCTGTCAAAAAACTAATTTAAGAACAAACCACAGCAGAGTAAACAACTTCCTCAAGTGGAAGGGTTAAGAACTCGTTTGTAAATGGTATTTGAAATCATAATATGAAATGTATTGCACAAATACAACATGCGGTGGTTGGCATAAGCAGAACCTTCATGGTAACTGCATTGCAGCAGATATTGGAACATAGTGCACCTCGCTCTGCAGGATCATAACAGCATGGTTGAAGTGGTGGTGCTCCAGCGTAGCAGAGGTCCCATAAAGCAGAGCGAGGGCTGAGCCCGTCCTGACACACACACACACACACACACACACACACACACACACACACACACACACACAAGGATGAAGAAGAGGGATAACATAATCAGCATTAAGCACATACTGAGAAACAAAGTCAGCTGTTGAGTGTGTTGTAATTCCCTCACCAATTCACTCTGCATACTGTCGCCAACTTATGGCTCAATAATAAAAGAAGCTGGAGAGTCATAACCTAAACTGCAGAAGAAATTCAGCTGTTCAACATTGAGTATGATCGTCATTCAACGTGGAGAAAAAATACTCACGAGAGCCGCGGCTTGTGTTCTGAGGGTAAGGGATGTGGGCCAGCGTTTTAAAGTTTGGGATATTCCATTAGCTTTTGTAATATTTTAGCGCTGCCTTCAGTTTTTATTTTGGTTACTTGTAAGTGTAGTTAATTTTATTTTTATTTGTCATTTCCACAGTAAACATACAGTTATAATGAACATATGTGGTAGTCCTAGCCTAGTGTGCTAATTTGTTTTTCAAATGTTCAGTTTTTTATCTAGTTTCTGTTCTAGTTTAAGTATTAAAGTGACCATGATCATGCAGCATTAGGACAGTAATATGTTTTTCATTGTGTTAGCTCTGTATGCCAACAAAAATGAAAAAATGACAATTAGATAAAAGTGCTGGCTTTTAGTTTAAATTGTGTTCACATCACATCTTGGGTGAACCCTGTAGGACTCGTTGTCCTTTTAATAAATACATACATTTTTTTGTAGAATGAATCTTAAACAAACAAATTTCTTTTTTGGGGGGCCAAACAGTGAAATATTCTTCATTGTCCAACTCAGTCAGCTGACTTCAGTTCAACTTGCTGAAGACCAAAAAAAAGGCAAATAACCCCTGAAAACATCAAGAAGTAAAGATGGCTGCAGTACAGGTCTGACAGAATATTAGCAGGGAACAAACATTGCAAATAATATGACCACAAATATCAAATATGATTTAATCTAAGCTTATGTTAACTTGTCCAATTATTTTCTTGTACCTAAAACTGGGGGACATGTACAAGAAAAGGATGTAATTCCTATAATTTTCATATGCAATGGGGGTAAACTGCATTTAAATCTCATGGTCATTGAAATTTCTATTTGAAGTCTAATATGCTGGAGTACAGAACCAAATCAAAACATTTTTATTTTTCCCAATACATCCTCAATTACAGTTACAGTACACCCACTGATGAAGACGATATACATCTCTATAGACAATAAACTAAAGGCTCTGAAATTCTGTTTCAGAGAAGATGTGTTCATTGTGAAAATCTGCCTTATTGGCTACATATAGCAATTTTACCTGCTGATCTAAATGTGCTCAGAGTCAGCAGTGTTTACAGTCTCTTCGTTAAGCAGACCCTTATATAAGCCTTATACAACTTGCCACTTGACTTGCTGATCTGGGCTGCTACTGCAGACAGCTGCGGTTGGGAAAACACACTATAAACAGTGTGTAGGAGGGAGCATGTTTGTGTCAGGGAGGGAGAGAGAAAGAGAGCGGGAATTGCTTATCTAGCCCCAGTGTAAAAGTGAGGGATTAGTTCCTAATAAAGTTAGGTGAAAATAATTCAGTAAATCAATTAAACTAAAAGTAATTTAGTTAAAATGGTTAACTGAGAGATTAAGATAATTTAGTCATAAATAAGGTAGGATGTAAATAGTTGAATGAGTAAATTCAGATTTTTAATATTTTTTAGGTCTATAATAGATTTGCTAATTTTGGTAATGTTCATTTTGTTGAATATTATTTTGAAAGTTTTTATATATCATTTTCAAGGGGTTTTGTTTCATTTTAACTTAATAGGTGAACACTCTCCAATATACTCCAAAAATCAGACAGTAAACTTTTGTTCCTTTTCATTCATAAGAGTTGCCTGGGGTCAATTATTTATAATATAGTATAGTTGATGTGAATAAATGCTAAGTTTGACAGTTTCTGTAGTGCTTAATAGAGCATTATACGTTTGATTCAAAAATGTCAGCATGATATAGAGTGTTGGGGTGCTGCACTTACTTGGCCTGAAAAGCGTTGTTGGTGCCCCTGTGGTCCAAGTCATGGCACACACAACCTACAATAAGTGCTAAGATCTCCACCTCTGTCAGAGTCTCCTGGAAGCCCGCCGTCTGATTGGCACAGAGGAGAGGAGACCGATGAGAAAACAAGCAAAACACACAGTCTGCGCCCCCACCGCTGCATCTCTTCTTCTCTTATTCCATGACGCTGTGAGGGCTACGTTGAATAAAAATGGAAAACACTCCAACAGCAGCAGCATCCTAAAAAACAGTATCTCCCTATAATGCCAGTGGGACTGCAGTAACACAATCACACAGGGAGATTTATTGCTTGGATGAATGGGTTCTGGAGGCCATGTCCTGAATGAGTCACTATGGGTCATTGTGAGGATAGTGGCAAAGATAGCACGGGCCTCTCATTAAAACACATGGCAGGAGTGTGGAGGGGCCCAGAACAGCTTACACACTATTATTTCATTTCCCTCTGCCAATAATCAATTCAGATGGGACGCCATGCACTAATGCTGTGCTTGATTAAATGAACTACACTGTGCTGTTTGTATAAGAGCTCGTGTGTGTCTGTGTATATGTTAAGTGTGTGTGAGTGTGTTGCCCCAAGGACCCGATAAAGTGAAGGCGTACTGGAACTATATGAAGTAACTCTCTTGGGGTCTCTATTTAAACAAACATCTCTGGTTCTGGCTCTGCACAGAATAGGCTGTTTGTATAGATAGAAATGCAATGAGTCGTCATTTAACTCTCTGTAATCTGAACACAGGAATGCATCATGAACTATCTAACTTTGACAATATCAGGGCATCAATAAGCACTGAAGTTGTACATCTGACATTTCTCACTTTTACTTTGATGAAACTCCAGTTGCTGCAGCTCCCTCTACCTCCCCAATCCGCAGTGAAATAACAGGTATGAAGCTCTTTTATTTGAATAAAAGGACCAACTAGAATGGCACTCTGCAGAGTGCATATCTCCGCCAAGGCCAAACAATCTTTGACTGTACATCTCAACACCATATACATGTCTGATTTTTTACATGAAGATAGATACATTATTTCCTGAGAAATTGCCTGTGCTGAAAAGTGTTGAAACATGCCCTCAGTTGCAATGTTAAGGAAAGCGATAAAAAATAATTCCTGGATCTGCCCCTTTAACTAGATATGCCCCAAACTTTATTTGGTTCTCCCGTGGTCCATGCTCCATCCTTAACAAAGTTTGGTGCAAATTGGTTCCATACTTTTTGTCTAATCCTGCTGACAAATTGACAAAAAACAAACAAACCAACAAACAGACATGGGTGAAAACATAACCTGCTTGGCAGATGCGAGTTCATCTGGTACAGCTTTTTAAAGCCGGTTGAAGCAGAACTAGTTTTAACTCCTTTATATACCAGGGGGTCCTGAGACAATGTGAGAAGAAAAAAAAATTTTCAGACTTTTATGAACTTTTGGCAAAGTATGGGATAGTTTCACCTTTCTGAGTCTCAAACTGTTATTTCATTGAAACAATCTGAGACGTTTAGAGTGGACACCTCTTGTTAAATGTTAAGTGGCCACAATAGACACTGCTTTTTTGTAAGGGTTGGGAACCACTGGTTTGATCCATAACTATGAATTGTATTATTCAGTGTTTTTTTTTTATGTAAAATCTTAAATCTGGAAGGTAACTAGTAAGTATTGCTGTCAGGTGTCAAGTAAATGTGGTGTAAAAGTACAATATTCCACCTGAAATTTGGTAGCATAGAAATATATTGTAGCATAAGAAAAAAACACTCAGGTAAAGCACAAGTACCTCTAAATTGTACTTAAGGACATAAGTACATGCTTGTTACTTCCCACAGTTGTTGACCACCTCCTCATGTGGCAGACTTTTGGTAATGCTGATTTAACGCTAGGATTTATTCATTAAGGCAAGAAGAATCCTTGGAAATTGTTTGAGAGCTCCATCAAGAGCAAATGGAAGTGTATGAACCTTTGCTACAAATTGTCAGTTCTGTGACGCAAGTGTCTCTGACTCAAAACTTAATGATCTACAGTTAGCATGATCTTTACCGTTAGCATGGCAAACATGCACTGGCAGACGTTGAACGCATGTCTCCAGTTGTGGTAGAGGACCATTCTGTAGTTTTTTCTGACAGTCAGCAGCCATCTGCACAGTGTCTGGAGGGGAAGATGGAAGAGAGAGAGAGAGAGAGAGAGAGAGAGAGAGAGAGAGAGAGAGAGAGAGAGATGAGCACATGGGTCGGCAGTTGTCGTGAGGATATCAAAGGAGCAGGGTTCTGGGTAAATTCAGTCAAGTATTCAAAAGGAAATAGACAAAGAAAGTCAGCGGTCTAACCTCATAGTCGATCTTGAATTTCTGCACCATTCCCAACTCCATAAACATTCTCAAAGCAGCCGTTATCATGGCGTCAACATCCAGAGAGAAATCATCAAAGGACAGCTTATCGATGCCCAGCTCGCAAACCAAGGGAATGTTAGCAGCCTTTTTCATCATGGTCGGATAGATACATCGAGGGTGAAAGAGAAATTGAGAATATGAGTTCAGAGAGCAGAGGAGGATGGAGAGGTCAGAGGATGCTCTGCCATTTTCAGATGATACATGGAAATATGGAGACATGCTAATTAAGACTCTGAGGACTCATTCGGAGACGGCTAAGATTAATGAGGGCGAATTTCACTGTTATTTACTTTCAGAGCTCATTGACAAACATAGTTGTGCAGCAGTGATCATCAACAGCTTTTTCTTCCATTATTAAACAAAGAAAAACACATAACACATGTGTGATTCCAATTAACCATATTCATACTGAAGCATCCATGTCTTCTGTCTTCAGTGTGGTCTAATGAGCACAATGAGCAGATATGTCCTTTCTGGCTCGAGTCAGCATTTGTAACGCAACCGTTTCATGCAGTGTAACCTGCATCTCCTTCCAATGAGTCGAAGCTCTCTTACAAACTGTGTTACAGTTTCAGTACAATGCTGTCTGTCTTCCTCTCATGTCTGACAGCCACCAGAGACCAGTGTTTCCCTCACAAATGTTTGCCTGTCAGGTTGGCAGGTATTCTCCTCTCTCTTAATTCACAGCCCCGGGTAACTAAATGTCAACCAGGTTTGTTTGCCGCTGTTACGGCTCCATATGTAGAGCAGTTACGAAAGAAAGTGGGGGAAAGGCAGGGAGCAGAGCACGATGCTGGATGAGGGGGCTGAAAGATCACACAAGCACATTGGAAAGCAGGGTTCCTACTTCACGGTAATGGCCACAGGGGAAAATCCTACACATGAAAGTGCAGGAAAGTAGGTCATATCTATATTTCAGATGTGTCATGCCAATTAAAAATGTAGATATTTTCATTTTTTCATCTTTATAAATAATGCATTGAGAATGATTGCCTATTGATTGAAGTAATCCATTTCAAATACCACAATTAGTTTATTTTCATTGGGGAATTCTCGGCCCATATTTATGCATCCATGCTTCTGTGGAGGAACTAGAGAATGGAGTCTAGAAGACAGACTACCAATAACTCCCCTGTGTTGCCATAGATTTTTTTTCTTTCCCATTAAAATGAATGAGATATTGTTATTTAATTTAAAAAAAAAAAAAACATCTTAATTAAACGGGCCATGAGCAAAACAAACACTCTGTGGTGTAATTTTCAAAGATTTTACCTTGGTGTACACCACAGTTACATTTTAGGCATCAGAGCACTATTGTCTTGCTTTTATGAAGTGGAGGTTTAATAGAATCATAATGCACCTTTAATACTCTTATTTTCTCATGTCTTAATTGAACTGAATATCAGGCCAAGATATTAAGGAGCATATCTACTGAAGTAGGAGAACAATACAATTATATTATGGCAATTATCTGCACCACCAGAGCAAACCTTATAATCACAAATTGTAATACACAGTGTGCATACACACTGCAAACTACAGGAGACACCATCCTGACCGGATCAGAAAATAATCACATGGTTCCTTTTGGAAGGCACTGACAAACGGTCTATTTTGCCATATGAGGACTTGTTGGAATATTCCACTAGGGTGTAAGAAATGGCTCCATATCATCCATCATCCTCTACTTTGTGGAAAAAGTATCTTCGAACACAGTTATTCAGAGTTGCGATGAGCCTTTTAGCGACATTTGTCTGTTATTAAAGGCAAAGCATACTTCATGGCAGAAACAACATGTGCTCCTATGAAGTTTACAGGTGTAGGTGTGCCTATTCATTCCTACTTAAAGTGATGGTTCAGGTTGTTTGACATGGGGGTTGTATGAGGAGCTTATCCATAGTCAGTGTATTACCTGCAGTAGACTTGAGTTAGAGCGCTCCCAGTTTAGAGAAGCAGCCACTGTAAACAGCCCTTTCCTTTGACACTGGATTTTCTCAACTGTTAAACTTCCATATTCCTACACATAAGTGCACTTACACCACGCACTGTATAGTGCCGCAGATCAGCTGTTGAGTCATAAAGGGCTCTTTGACTGCAACATAAAGCAGTGAAAATATTAAAGATTATTACTTTATTATACTGGTTTTTTAGGTGGCCCGTCCATAGCAGTAGATTGATCAGTTTCTTTGTCGGTACTCCTGCCTGCTTCTCCAAACTGGGAGAACTCCGACCCAGACCTTCTGCAGGTAGTACACTGATACACCTTTAATACACATTTGGTGCTCTAATGAGTTCCTCCTGTATTTATGTGGAATTGACTTAAAATAAGCTACAATTCCCATATTCATGATAATGAAGGAACACGTCACCCAGTGGCTCAGTTATGTGTTTTTAAAAATGTAAGTCTATGGCACAGAGGATATAAGATATAGCAGGTTTTGACTACACAGGCAATGTTACTGCTGTTAAAGGATAAGGCTTTAAGAACAAGCAATGTCTTGAGTTGTGACTTTAATATCTGTGTTGAGCTCAGAGTTAAAAAACTGAATCCCCCAGACTACTGTAACTGTTGAGAGAAACAAATGGGTTCACTGAGACAAATGTAATGAAGGCGACTGTGAATATCTGTTACCTTGAATTTGTCAACTTCAGTCTTGGAGCAAGTGGCATGGTAAGACAGAACCTGCAAAATAATGACATCGTGTCACTCAAGGTATTTTTCAACTCATTAAAATAACCAGTAAGAGCTCCAAGAGAAGCACAACTGTGGCTACGGCTGAAAATACTGCACATTTGTATCGCTGCATTTCAGTGGATCTTCCAGATGAGGAAGTTCACACTCACTTCTGGAACAGTCTACAAGAGCATAAATGTCAGCCCTGATTCCATCGCCATGTTCCCTTCATTTCCTGAGAGAAATACCTCGCACAGACCTGCAGTTGCTTATTTGATCATAAACGCTCATGTTTATTCAGTGCTGCCAGAAGCAATGCATCTACATATTAGTGCATTCTGTGTCTCTCCTTTAACTGCTCTATCTCTCTGTTCCCCACTTCTCATATCTTAAAACACAGCTAACTACTATAATGCACCTGGAAGCTTCCTATTGTAATCTAAGGACATACTGTAAAGGCTGAGTAGTGCTGGATGGCTACATACTGCAGGGCAGATGAGGGATTGCTTTTCACTGCTTCTCATTAATTTTCAATAAAACCTTTGTGAGAAGGTTATCTACAAAGAGAGATAAGCACTTTTTTCATGCGTACATTTTTGTGGAAATATGAGTCTGAAAAAAAAAGGAGCCGAACACAAAGGCCCCTGAAAGCAAATAAGTCAGAAGAGGTTTTATGTTAGCCATGCAGAAGCCATTGTTTCCGGAGTTCTGGGGAAACGTTTCATCATAAAGCATATGTTGACTGGAAAGGAAAATAAAGGTATGCCTAAGGAAACATAAACACAGTGAACATTGACAAAAGGAAACTGAAGTAGAAAGCATGGTCAGCGCAGAGTCAACTGAAGTCAATGCCCTCAAGCAGCATTACAGTTTGCATAGTAATGTTTTTGCAAATTTAAGCAAATAAAAAGATTTCTTGTTCAAAACGTGGAAGAAATTTCATTTTCTTTTTTCTTTTTTTTTTCAAAATGTGATATGAGGCAGGTAATCGAATGAGACGTTGTGTTCTTACATCCAAAGCCACAGATTGCTTAGCCCAAGACTTCTTCACCTGGTCGTACATGATGGTGTTGTTGATGCCCAGTCCACAGAAGATCACAAACGCCTGAGAAATGAGCAAAATGCAAAAAACACTCAGCTACAACAGTTTCCTATGCACCGGCAGGATACTTTATGTAAAAAAGATATAGGTGCAAGTGTAATACCTCAAAGAGACGCTGGTCTGCGTCATCAAATGGTTTCCCGTCAAGCCTGTTGAGCACTTGAGCGACACCTGTTACACAAAGCCAGTTTATCCATACAATAGGAATTTATCAGTAAAGTTTTAAGCTTGAAATTGGCGAGGCTCTAGTGCGTATAACCTGCCTCCAATTAAAAGAGGCTCAAACCCACACACTGCATGTCATTGACTAAAATGCATTATTAATGGAAATTAAGCAGAGACACAACATCCTATCATGTAAAAAGCTGTATAAGTATATGCAGAAATTCTACAATAGTATGTGTTGTGTCAAACTATGTTAAAAATGTCAGTAGACACGATGAAAACACCATGCCACATATATTATACTGACACGTGGTTATACAAAATGACATATGTATTGTATATATACTGTATATATTGTCCACAATGCTGCAAAGCCTTTTTATGTGAGCAGTATTTTCTGTTCAGATGGCTTCTTTCATCATCTAATTAGAAACAGAAAAGGCTTTGTTGATAAGGCACAAATATTTAATTGATGACTTTTATTGTTACTGAAAAATTATGCTAAAAGGTAATCACACAAAACATTATCATTTTTATATATCTCCGGGAGGTCAAACAAACCTGCCATACTGACATTTTAATTTCAGTGTGTACCTGGAAATCCACAGAGGTTAAGGGATTAGTGCTGTAGCTGAGAACAATTTTCACTGTGGTGTCATTAGATCTAAAAATCCAGGTCGTCTCAGATCTATTACTGCTCTCTCTAATGAGCATGTAGTTTGTGATGAGTTGTAGCTCAGGTGGCCCAAAGCATAAGCAAAAGAAATGGCTGCTTAGAGCCCTGCGGCCATCACATAGTCTTTAACTACACCATATTCCCACTGTCACAAGTGTTATTTTCCATTATCATAACAATTACCAAAAACCAATATTCGACAACAATTTACAGCATAATCTTTTACATAGATGACCCCACCGTGTTGTGTGGCTGTACGATGCAGCTTATTCACCGGGTGTCGAATTCTGCTTAGATGGTACATACTAAATTATACCAAACAGCCAGGCTCAGCTCAAAGTAATCTTCATAAAGTTGCTGTTTATCATAATGGGACAAGCAGTTAACATGCTTTTTTATTTTTTATAGAACAACAAATTGCTTTTACCCAAAGTGTCTTTTGTCTCTCAGGCGCAATCTACTGATTTTGCACACAAAGCAGAACCTATGCAGGAATGGCTTAAAAAGCAATGTTAATGTCCTGGAGTGGCCAAGCCAGAGATAAGATGTCAATCCAACTGAGAACAGATTCTTTTTTTTCTTTTTATTTAAAAAAAAAAAATCCATTCACTGAGCATGAGCATTTTCCCAGAGAAGAAGGGGGGAAATGTCACAGACTCAAACCTTTAATTGTTGCTCAGCTTCACATATCTAAAACCTCTTCTAAACACCTTCTAAAACCTTTTTAAAAACTTTTTTTTTTTTTTACAGATTATGATCACTGTGAAGCTCACTGCGATCAGGTTTCTCTCACTCACTCACCATCCATCCATCCATCCATCCGTCCATCCATCCATCCATCCATCCATTCATCCATCCATCATCCGTCATCTACACTCAGTCTTCCAGCTGCACCCCGAGTCTATCAAAGGTCTGTCAATAGACAAACCAGCTGAAACTAAATGTACAGATTCACATGTTTAATATGATCATAATGCTGGTCTGAAACTGTCAGCAAGGGAGAGATCTGAATCCTGACCCCACACATTACACAACGGTGAGCAGACGTTTATCAAACTGTAGTTACAATCCTGCTATTGTGGAGTGTTTCTGACCTAAGGCAATTCAGTTAAATAATTAATTTACTTATTTCAAAGTTACCTAGTTGTGATGTGATGAAATTATGAATAAAAAATTTGGCAGTCTGGCTCTCTCTGAATCACCATCCACATCTCCAATTTTTTTCAGCAGTACAAACAGAATCAGAAACAAAATGGTAATTCAGTCTAATTATCAGACTGGCAAAACCAATACTTTTTATAATCGTTTTAGGTATCTGAACCATCAATCATCCCAAAAAAACACAACACGAAGTGCCAGCTACGTTTATTACAGTGAATTTTCACGGCATACTGCAAAAGGAAGCGTTCGAGTTGATTTTACTCACGGTTAATATTTGACATTAAACCTCATCATTGTGGAATATATAGTCACAACAGTATTTCTTGTGGTTACATTCTGAAGGAGCTGGATGTAACCTTGGCAGATGACACAACGACATTTGTTTTTTAAGTGGATGTATCCTTGACTTGAGAATTTAATCTCCTGCTGCTTTGTTTGTATAATGGTTTTTCACTCCAGATCCTCAGGTGCCTCCCACACATACAAACACACACACACACACACACACACACTACATTTCTTTGCCCCTTCACTGTTTCTGTTCTTCCTCTTCTCTCTCATTTGTCGGGGAGACAAATGCCCTTACACCTACGCAAAAAAAAATGTATATGTGAGCACACACGGACATCACACTCACACATACACACATACAGGTCTTAACCAACTATCTGCAGCAAATATGCTGACCACTTTGCACTCAAATAAGACTAATGACTTCCTGCATGAAATCTCAATGGACCAGGTGGAGTTGCTGTCATTGCTCCTCCTTGCAATATCCAGCACCAAAACCAGGCAAGGGATCAATGATTTTTTTTTTTTTGAGTGTCAGTGTGGTGTCGGCCTGGGCCTGATTCACAAAGCACACAGTCAGAAGAAGGGAACCTCCAGGTGCAGAGTGGTGCTGCAGCACGGATCGAATCACACACATGCAGCCACAGCTGAACGTACGCTCAAGCTTCCCTATTGTCTACTATGCAGCATAAATGGAAGAAGTCAAATCAGAAACCTACGTTATGAGTGCATGTGAGTGCTGTATGATGTTAGTGCTGAATATGTACTGTACACCTCCATTATACGTACAACATGTAGCCAAAAGTATGTGGACAGCTCTCTTTTGGTTTGTGGCTGTTTTTCATGATTTGATCCCAGTTTGAGGAGGGTCCTTCACTGTTTCAACATGCCTGTGCCCATGTGAAGAGAGAAGTGGTTGTCCCAGTTTGGTGTGGAAGAACTGGATTGGCCTGCACAGAGCCCTGACCTCAGCTACATCCAACACCTTTGATGAGAGCTGAAATGCTGACTGCGAGCCAGTCCTTATCACCCAACGTCAGTGACAGCACCACTAATGGCAAATCCCTGCAGCTGCATACTTGTCCTCATACTTTTGGCCATATAGTATATTGCATCTCTCTAAATTTAAAGGTCCCATATTTTACACTTTTACAGTGTTTTTATTTTTTAAGTTTTTGATATCCATAAAATCTTTGTGGTTTTAAGTACCAAAACGATTTCAGTGTAGTTTTACATCTTCTCTCTCAGGCTTCTCTCTGGAGCTCTAGCAACAACAGGTTGGTGAGCCAATCAGAAGAGAGGCTCTGAGCCTCTGAGACTCTGAGTGATTGAATAAAAATGTAGCAGATTACAGGTAAACACTCATAGAAAACAAAAACTGCAAGATTGGATGGTGGGTCCAGGTGGGCTGGGCTTGGGGCATGACTGAGACCAGTGACTGCTTTGTTGTGACATCACAAAGTTACAGAAGTCCGAACGGCTCATTTTAAAGCTCAGTTTCTGAATACAGGCTGTGTGCATTTCTCTGTGGACTGAGCACTTTGATACTTTCACAGTATTAATATAGAACCTAGACCTGCTTTATAATCAGAAAAGACATGGAAATCTCACTTCATACAATATGGAAAATTTAATCTCCTTTTTAACATGTGCAAATGTCATAAATGATTAATGTTACATTTATATATCAAGTAAGTTCAGGGGCAAAGGAAACACTGTTAACTTACCAATGATTTGGTGGTTGCTGTTCCATATAGGAACACAAAGCACAGAGCGGATGTGGAAGTCCGAGAACTGGTCTGCCTAAAAAGAATGAGGGTGCAAATACAGTATGATATGACACCATCCATCCTCATAGAAAAAAAAAAAACACATTCCCATGCACTGTGCTCAGCATTATACTCTGGTTTTAGCTTTAAGTATAAGTGAAAACCTCAACAGAAATTTTCCCACATCACAAACAAGCAATTTTAAAACATCGCCAGCCGGTTGCCTTTCTGGCCAGCCAGGGGCTAATGGTAGTGCCATAAATGAGTACACATTGTCTGTGTTTCTGCCACTGCTACTTAAGGTTGATCATGTCAAACTTTTGCTGCTTGCAGCTGGATGCAGAGCAGACTGCTGTGCTAGCCGCTGTTCTGTTTAGATCTATGCAGCATCAGCACCGTTCCCTGTGGTCGCCTCATCCTATGGAGATCAGTTAACAGCTGACAAAATGCAAAACTGGGTAGTATGTAATTTCTCACCATGTAATGCCAATAAGACATGATTTAATGCTGTTTATTTATTTATTTTTAAAATCAAAAGGCAACTAAGACTTTATGTTTGGTCTTGAAGACATTTCCAAGAGGCTTCATCCGTTCTACTGACTGGTGGCCATTTTAACATGTTTGAGCTCTCCATGAGATCACATGTGGATCATTAAAATCAGACGAGACATCATGTGAGAGTCCAATTAATAAAGGCGCAAATTGTTATAAAACCATCTTGAATGTAATGTCAAGACAGCAACATAAACTGGTAAACAGCTCAGGGACGGATGTTAACAGTTTGACATTGATGTTCCTCAGTTTGAAACCATCTGTCCCCCCAGTGAAATGTACACTTACAATGTCATTCTGACGTTGCTTTTCACAGTAATTAATAAATCCCCTGTCTGACCTCACTCACTTGCATGTGACGTAAATGTGCGAACATCCCACAGTGGTTGAAAGCGCCGCAGCAGCCTGTGGAACTGAAGCGGCCTCTTAAAACGTCTTCAATACCAAGCACTAAGTCTTGTGTTGACATCTTACTTGTAGATATAAATGATACCTGGATGACATCATTTTACTCAAATCACATCCCTGTGACGTCAAATGTGAAAGGAGCATTACTGTGATTACCTCAGCATCAAAGCGAGGATCCTGATAGGCGTCGCTAATGTTCACGGGCAGTCCTGTGGATGCCACCAGCTCTGCGATACTGTTGTTGATCAGCCAGTCTGAGTAAGATGATTTCTCCATACTGTCTTTGAAACTAGGGTCAGAAAATAAGAGGGAAAGATGACGAAAGAAAAAGAATAGGAGAAACAGTGTGGAACCAACACACACTTTAGCTGATAACTTTGTTATCATTTCACTAAAAAAATGCCCTTTTATTGTATTCAAGAAAAAAAATGTTTTATTGTCTTTCACACCTGAACTGCAAGCTTGCAAAAGGCCACTCTTATTTCTCCATGTGGAGCCTCTTTTGACTTGCATTTAATGAACTTCTCATACAGTAGATATCGGTAAGCTTCTCCTGCAGCTTATGAAGTACTGGAAAGTTAATTGTGTGATTGTCTTGCTCATTGCCAGTCGCTCCCACACACTGCCACAGAAGCACTTGCAGCCCTGCTCAGGCTTCCCATTCACATTTATTGCAATGGGCTGTCACTGACTTTTTACCTTTAAACACAACCAGGTAAATGTTCAGCATCGCTCATTTTGTCTTTCAACATTATACTAAAGATGGAGAGACACTGATGTCAGATCTTTTGAATCCCTTTGATCTAGTGATAACGGCTGTGTGTGGATGTGAAACCCACAGTGAGGCATGGAATAAACCTCATAAGTGAGATGGCAAGATACCTCACCTCCTTTTTCTTTCTTTCTTTCCTCTTCATCCCCTCTGTCTCTTTTGTGTGTCGTGTCTGTCATTTAGCTGCCACAGACACACTAGCTCAACATTAGCCTCCCCATGGGGGCGGCAGGGGATTGTAAGTCACATTATAAAACCTACAGTACGCCTCGCCTTTTGACACCAAATTTAGTCACCTAATTACACACATAAATCTTGCACAAGAGCTTTTCTTATTCAGATGTGAACCTATAGGAAGACTAGGGTCATCATGGAGATACTGTACTTTGTGTGGCTTTTTATAGAATTTGTGACACCAGAACCACAGATCAGAAGGGAGCTTGTTTAGTCAGAAACTCTTGGCCAGTCAAGTAAACTTACATTCCCTTGATTACTACTCGACTCTCACTATTGGTATTTCTTGTGTTAGGATTATTGTTGCAGCTATCACTACTGACTTGAATTGACTGCATCAGTTATGGCAAGTGTAAGACTCTGGGGATAATTTGTCTTCCTTTCAGGGTTGGTTTCCATCCATAAACATCCCACACAATATTAAGCCTCTCTTTCGCCACTCAGCCATGCCTAGCAGTGGTGAAAAGCTGCAAAACCCAATTAATTAGGGCTCCTACAGTATGCCTTCTATTCAGATTCAGCATATTACTCCCACAGCACTAAAGAATATTCAATTTTTATACTTCCCTTTTTCTTTTTTTTTGTCCTTGATGGAAGCTTTACAGATTCAAGAAGGTTATGTGCAGTATTTACAGGTGGCGTCGTGCCAGAGGCAATCAAAGGTGGAGATGTGGTTATTTAGTGAAAAGGTTACTGGTGTGAAAAGATAGAAAACTGAAAGAAAAGACATGTTTTTTTTTTTGTTGAGTGGATTTTAACACTAAACATCATACATACCTGTTTTCAGTGTCTGCACTACACTTAGGGGACAGAAGCTCAAACGACTTGGTGAACTTCACCACCTGAGAGATTTGACACAGAAGAAATTAAAAAAGCTGTTGGAGTGTTTACTGGTAAAAGCTAAGACAGACAGAAAGAACAGACATACACATGCACACATGTACAGACTGATAGACATACACACTGCCAGACAGCAGAGAGAAAATCAGTACCGGTGACTCAATGTCCTCCAGCAATTGTACAGAGCAGCGCTCGCACTTCAGCAACGTCTGGGCACGGTGCATGATCTTCCTGACAATCTTCTCCAGGTCAGTCTGTTCTTCAAATAGGTCATTGACTACCTCCAAGAGTGCCTGAACACCAACAAGAGAAAAAGATACCACTGGCATTATTCTCAACAATCTGAACCACACACTGTTGTTAAACCCAATGAATAAGAAATCATGTCAGCAAGTAGTAATGTGGACCCTTTAAATAAAGTTCTGCCTCTCTCAGCTGTTATAGCATGATTATTATTATGATCCTTAAACCATAAACCAAGAGGATGATATAACATGATTATTCCCCCAATAAAAGTAAATTAGGCCCTTTATCTAAGGCAGTGCCGATCCAATTTTAAACACGAGCACATCAAAAACATTTGGTATAAAGGGTGCTCTCCTCATTCCTCTTCTCTGTTCACTGAGTTGTGTTCTCATTATGTTCTCTTCCATCACAGATCAATGTGTGACATGAATTAGTGCATCTCTTAACATCCCCTAGGAGATTTAGATCATGGAACAGGCCCTCATCTGGATACAGGCCCATCCCCCTCTACAGTTCCAGAGAAAATGTCCATGCAGGGCTGCATGCTGCTCCGTGATCCCCACTGCAGCGGCAGCAAGTGCTGATCAATACTCAGCCACAATGTCAGCATCAGGGGGGAGGAAGTAATGCTGATCCCAGGGATGAGGGGCTGGGGGGTTAGGGGGGCTATTATCCTGGTTAGGTCTGTGGCCCTTACCCGACTCCTGTCATACTCCTTCCTTGAGGCAGCAAAGAGCTGGGCATTGGAGATCGCAATACCACAGAATGGCAGGTACATCTGCAGCACCTGTGGACATATTGAACACTGTCAGTATTGAGTTACATACAGAAAAAACAGGGTTAAACAATGTAGGATTTTAAAAAATGGGCTTTTTGCAAATATTTTATGAAGATGTTTTATAAGAAACACTGAATGTAAACATAACTTTTGTTCACAAGAATACTCCACAGGGCACCTTTAAAGAAGCTATTTGTAAGTTCTGCTGCTGCTGAATGTGGTTTCTTACGGAGAACAGGTGGTGGTGATTGTATAATACAAGATGTTATAATATGCTACAGTGAGGCTACAGTGAGTCGCTATCAGAAAATGACAAGACGGGCTGGAAAGGGTTAGCGGGCTAGCTGGTTAGCATGCTAAGGTCAGTAGAAGAAAAGAAGTGATAGAAACAAGAGATAACATTGGCATTGCTTTCCACTATTGGGGGCAATTCTTGGCGAGTAAAGGAATGAAGTTTGTTGCTGAACTCGCATCATTTCTCATTTTCAAACTGCTTAGAACTGGCTATATAATTATAGCTATTTGGAGAAAAAAAAAAAAAACAACAAAAAGTGAGTGAGTAATACTTTCATCCAAGAAAAACTTAGCTTTTGAACTGGAACAAATAAGAAATTGCCTTTCATTGGCATCATTACTTTCTAGGACAAATAAATCAATTCAACTGACATTTTACCATTTGACTGAATAGTCAGACTTACTTGTGCCGTGGGCTGATAATATAAATTCCATATAAATTCACTCATATTTTCTTCACATAAATAATGTAATTACTTGATGTGGCCTAATGACTATAGTTAATATGTATCCTGAAATCGAATCAACATCTCACTTGTTTGGAATTGAACTACATTTCTTTTTTTCTCGCCACTCTTGATTCATAATGAACAGCAATATGCAAGCAACCTCAACACAGAATGTAGGCTGAACTGTATTTGACTAAAGACAGCCAGGGCATTAACACACAGGTTTAATTCTATACAACTACAATTACTGTACAGTTTGGCCTTATCTGAGAGACACTCAGCGCCCATACCATGGAATCAAGTAGAATTTAGGTTGTGTGCTTCCTTACTCTGCCTCTTTGTTTAGTTATCTATCTTTAGCATCTGGCTGCTGTGTAAACAATACAATCAGTACAACAAACCCACTAATATTTACCAGCCTCCAGTGCAACCTTAGGGTAGGGACACTACAACAATACATGAATGGGAAGTTACTCAGCTGTGGCTGCTGATACAGGGATATCTCTCTCACCTTTCAGAGCAGATAATATATCAGTTACTCATCAGCCACAAATAAACATGTAAGGAACACAGTCCTATAGCACTGTGTTGAAAATGTGATGCTTGTACCACTGACCTGCTCAAAAAATATTCACAGCCTTGACTTAGCCCCATGAGGAGTGATGTCATGTACAGTTGCAGTTACAGGAAAATAATTGACTAATATTGGCTATTTTTATTAGTTTGATATGCTTGAGAAGAAAATACACAATGTGTGTTTAAAATATATTAATATTTAAGTATGATACATTTGGAGCTTACTCCACACTTACAATTGAGTAATGCATTCACATGGCAACCTGACAACTCTAATTGCTGGGTTCACGATCATTATAGACCTAAAATGACATCACAGACTGGGAGAAGCTGAGAAAACCTGCTCTAATTGTTATAGTTTCTCTTTACAATCAAACAGATCTCCTGGGTTAGCTTAATTTAATGTATCACTCTGTATTTCAATGGTAGTATGGGGCTATCTGAATTTAAATAGCATGTTGGCTCCAGCAAGAATGCATTGTTTATACTAAAGAAAGACTCAAATGAGTTTTACTTTGAAGGACCGCAATGGAATAAGCCATTTGGCTTTATTGTGTTTTTATCCTCAATGATTGTAACTACTGATAGACAAGATATGGTATCGTACTTATATATTAGTGCATTCTTAAACATCAAATAAATTCAATCAATCAACAACATCAAAAATAGAATTATTCTGCTCTGGCATGTCACACTGATGTGCACATTGTGGTACTGTTCAGAATTATGCTCAGTGCAAATTAAATCACTAAATTAAAATAATTTCTAATCATAACATGATATAAAATATTACTCTGTCATGCTAATGAGTAAATTAACTTAATGCACTTCATTCAGTCATTGTACATAATCAAGTGCCTTATGCAATTGTTTTCAGACACAGAAAACAGATGATGCTGAGCAATAAGCTCATACATAATGTTATTTCAGCTGTCCTTTGGAATTCTCTAATAATGATCTTCCAGAAAGGCAGTGGCCATCAATAGCCCCAGCAGGAGCAGATTCATTAGCGAGCTGGACTTTGGGGATCTGGCTATGGATCTGCCTGTGGAACTAACAGGCAAACCCAAGAAAAGCACTGCTTTCTCTAATTACATTCTGTCAGGCAGGCCATTATACAACGTTGCATTACAAACAAGACGTTTTTGCCTGTGGACTGATCAGTAAAGAGTGGTTTAATAACGAAACTAACTGGCCAAGGCCTCAGGGACAGTCAGTTCCTCTAACCTCAGTGACTTCCTTTCACACAACTGGAATTTCATATTAGGCAAACCAAGATAAATTACATAGCCAACACTTTCCTTCTCCACTTACCCCGTAAATAACAACTACTAGTTGATTTTTAAAAAAAAACTGTGCACACTTTGCACGAGTGGTAAGCTGAAGCCATTGCTGTTTTGCCAAGAATCGCTCTCAGGAAAAAAAAAATAGAAGCTCTCCATTTTCTCCAATCTCATATGGGTCTCCCCAGCTTGTGTCAGCAAAGTGCATAGCAGTTTTACAAATACACTTAGCAATGATTGCTTCTTTTGAAGGTGACATCAAATATCTATGCAACAGTAATCTACACCCCTACAAATTTCAAAAAGAATGTCACCGTTATGTATTCAGAACATGAATTTGTACATAAATAGCAACATGAATAACGTGTAATAAAACATACTTCAAATGAGGTGAAAATGAATGATCCCATTTCCCTCCTTTCTGAAGTATTATGATTTACAAATCATAATTTCATACAAACAAACTTAAGCATTTGATATATACTGAATTGACTGGCTGTAATCTATGGCTATTAATACAACACAGTTAATAAACACTGTACCACACCAGTAGTGCTGTTCAATAGCCATTATCCATAAATAATTAAATTGTTCTTCACATCGCAGGTACATGGAAAAAAGCCAGGCGCAAAAGAGAGGTCACAATAACTAAGCAGCAGGTGTTGCGTCAGTGCAGTAACATCAACACAGATCAAGTTTTGTAAACACTTACTGCTCCTCAAATGAATTTTCTTGTGGCCATTAAGAATGCTGTAAACTTTTCTACTGGATTTATGAAACCTTTCAAACTACAATGACTCTTTTGAGGTTTTCTTGTACTTTGTAAACAAAATCTTAGAAAGAAATATCTCCTTACTCTCAAAAGATAAACCGTGGTATGATTGGTGATTTGGGACACATACAGCAGGGTTAAAAAAAGAAATATATGTTTATATTACTTACTTACTTATGGAAATTACTGAGCAATCTAAGTAAAACTGCCCCTATCTTGTATTAGGACCGGACCAAACAGTTACAGTTGATTTAGTCACTGAATTTATTCGCGAAGACATCAAGGGAACTGTATTGGCACCTCTTCTGGCAGTGATACAAAGTTGTTTACACATGCTTAATTAATCTCTGAGAAAATTAGCATCATCAATTAACTTCAACAATTCTGAATTACGTAATGAAGGAATTTACTAATTAACAGTAGAGTGTAGCTGCACAATGTATATTCTGTGTCTGTGTCAGATATAACCAAGCAACCTATACAGATTGCTTTGAGATGTTCTCTGTGGCAATTGCTAAGAACAATGATTGTACAAAACTGTGACTATAGGAGGTATTTATTAAGGTATTATATATAGAAATGTACTAATCAATTAGCAGATCTACCAACAATGTAATATTTAATCTCATCTTTTTGACTCTTGAGCTATTTTGACTTGGAAGAACTGCAACTAACAATTTATAGTATGTCATTTGTCGACATTAAAATGTCGAAAAATGACTAGACCTGTGTAATATATATTATTTGAGTTGTGTACTTACATTATCCCAAATGTTTCTAGCGATTCTCAAACCTAGAGAAATACGTGATTTTAATCTGTAATGGTACAATTTGGTCGCATGTCAATGGCATCATATCCATGAGCGTGGGTTGGAGTTGTGGTTGCCTGCCAGAAGTTCAAAATTGACTTTTATCTAGTTTTAAGCCACATGCACTTTTTACACCTTGGTCGTTTTCAACTTTACATTTTAACCGGATGAAAGATTTTAGTATGGCTTTCAAAATATCAGAGAAAAAAGCCAGACAAATGTTTGGCATCTCAGCTCCCAGCTGCTGAGACCTGGAGATGAGTGCAAGCGAATTTCTGATTTGAGTGGAACGTGAAACTGCTTCATTTGTTTACCGGTTTTAATCCCCTGGTTTGTTTGTTGTGGATAACTCGGCTGCCGGTAAAAACGTGCTAAATGTCTGGTTCATAACTTATTAAAGACAAAAAGGTAAGCAATCTCAGTTTCCAGCTACTCCAATACGTCATGTGTTCGCTGAAAAGCGTCGCTGCTGGCCTATGCAGTCAGCTAGTCAGAAGGTTTATGGGGGATGTCTTTCAGACACTCAAACCAGATAACTGAGACTCACATGACCCCTGACCTTGCGTTCTACTATATTTTCATACGGCCATCTGAGGAGTTCACCACGTATTTAAAAATGTTTAATTTTAATTTCATTCTTATTCCTATAAAACATATTTCTGCAATTACTTTTTGCACAGTGAAGCTAATATGGACCAATAACATCAGTGAAAAAATGCATCGGCCAGGCCTTCATCCACAGACAAAGGCAAGGACTAAACTTAGTGCTTTCTCCACAAACAATGCCGCTATTCCACCCAGAGAGCTGCCCACTCAGATCTCATAATTTGTTGTAGTAGGGTTCGAAGTCCTACTCTGGCATCCCCCATGGCACATCTTAGGGTCCACCCATTTTTTCCTCTTTTGTTTATTTGCAAATGAAAAACAACTTTGCGTTCCACTGGGTTGCTAGGGCTATAATAAATACAAGATAACAGACAAGGAATCAAACTCGGTACCCACTTGGCCAGCTATAGCTCAGCCCCTTAATCACCTGTATCACCCCCTCTATCTGTTCCACTTTGAGAGGCCAGACAGGTAGGTCTGCCTTTATTGTTTGGGACCCCCTCTGTACAATATCTCATCCACTTTGTTGTTGCCTCAAAGCTTTTCACACAGCAACACTTCATAGGTGCACTTCACCAACGTACATATACAACATATTCTCATGAACATCTACCGCATACTGGGCTCATATTGCAAACGTTCTATTTTTTCAAATCTCTTGATTTAAGTGGATTTTTGTGCCTTTTTGTGGTCATATAAAGAACTCTGCAATGAAACCAGTTTGGTATATTACACTGCATAAATTTGAGTTCTGATCTGATATCCTCCAGGAACGTATTAAAAACATGAAGATTCCAAGAAGAAATTGTCTTCTCTCTTCTTTAACTGTAGATTTACATTGGGAAATTGTGTAAAAGTGGCTATTACAGTATTGCTTCGAGCCAATTTGACAGGAAGTTTGGCAGCCAAAGGGGGCACAGCGGTGAGGGGAGAATGGTATTTGCCAATGAACTCACGCAGATGTTAAACTATTTTGGCAGATGGAACCTACATGGGGGAACTCACATCTTATTAAGAGAAAATTATGAAAATGCCTACCTGTGGATAATACATTTCATGTAAAATGTATTAAAGGGCATGCAAAGTGAAAGTAAAGCTAAATCAAGATAACAATGCAAGATGTAGAGATAGATGATGAGGTCAGCTTATACACTTAAATTAAGGCAATGGGTATATTCCTCTATAGATAATGAGAATGCAATTATACGTGAGTTAAACCATTATCCAAGGTCTCCAAAAGATTCCAGTCCTGCAGGGATCAACAGAACACAATTAAGGCAGCGTGGGATTTAAAACCAGCCATATAATGTGTTTAAATATCTTATAAGGTTTCAGTACGTAGTGAACAACATTTGTTTTAATAAAGGTACACTAAAGTCTCGGATAACATCTCCTACTGCAGTATCATTTAATGCTTTGAATACTGTCATATATTTTCTTATTACAAGGTCTTCCATAAAAGCAGAGCTGCAGCTGTGCTGTGCAGCAAGCTTACTGTGATGCTAGTATTGCATTTCATTACTAATTCAGCTGTAACCATCCCAAGCATTTGTGTGATGTTAATGCAATGTGAAACGTGTACTCAAAACAAGGGAAAGGAAAAAGAATTCCTAATCTCCATCTGTTATAAAGAATGGATCGACTCTAGAGATGTAATTTTGACAGTAGAGATAGATAGAGTAGAGCTTCACTGGAGAAAAACATACTGTAAATAAAAAAACTACACCCATTTGCTACACTGAAACCTAACTCTACAGTAAACGCACAACTAGTTTTGTGCTTTCATGTTTTATCTTTTCTACCCTTCAGGGGCTAGTAGCTGTAATAAGAGAATAAGTCAGTGTATGTGCTTGTCACTGCCTTTCTGCTACATCTATTCAAGTGTGCCGATGGACAAACACATGCTCCCCATGCCTCTCTGATGATGGTAATAAGGCAAATAAACAATCATTCAGAAACAGAGAACTATCTGGATCAGTGCAACATAACACCCCACCTACTGCTTTAACGTACTACAATATATTTGTATAATCAACTTCATCCAATAACATCTGTGGCGTTCTGTTTAGAGGTCAAGCTGATTCATACAATAGTAAATTGTAGTCATCCAAGAGCATCTGTTCACAAATGTGCACCAACTGTTCTCCATTTTTGTCCCATGCAGGTACACACATTCACACCTGGAAGCTGCCTAGCACCAGTCTGATCTGTTGCCTGCCGAGCAGCTCCACTGGAATGGTTGGGGTACCCCACACTCCACCACAACTCCTGCTGTGCCTGGGTTAATTCTTTTTACATAAATGATGAAATCTAAATGGCAACACTCAATTAAAGATGGACATTCACCACATAAGTAAAGCGTTAACCAATTAGAGATTCTGAACAGCATATATAAAGTTGTTATTCTTGGTGACATTACAAAGTCCTGGGCCTTTGGAAGATACTGCCTTGCAAAAGGCGATGTTCTGAGTACTGAAAATTGGATGATGCTGAGAGACAAGCTATGACCCAGCTAAAAACTGTGCACTGAGACATTGTCTAAGGGCAAGTGTGCTTCACGTCTGACAAGTCAGTTGGATGAATTCTTTAAATAATAAATATTAGTTACATTCAGACTGGAAAAAAGGAACAAACAGAGAGAGCGAGCAAACATTATCTGCTGTTTATCAGACACCATGTATGAAGTTAGTGTTGCTTGTGAAATAATGCAAGAGGAAAAAAACAGATGTGAAAGTATAGCATGAGCTACATTTAAACTCTGAGGACAATATGCAATGTGGACAGCATCCCACATAAGAGTGCTTATCCATTTAATGAAGGTATTGCTTTTTCAGTGTTGTCACAGAAAAATATTGTTACTGACACGACACATTAAGTCTGATTTAAATATAAAATGAATAATTAATATTTCTTTTTTTTATTCACTCTCCTACCACTACAATACAGTGCTGTCCTGCCAGTTCCAATTTTCATTGTACCTACATGAAAAATGATTTGAAAATACTGTATTGCTCTCTTATTGTGAAACTACACACATAATATAATTCATATTGATTTGAAATATTTTTTTTAGATTACTGTGAAAAAACAACAATGTAGTTTAGCAAACAGATATGGTAACACTTGCAAGAAGCTGTCATCCATCAGTCATAATTAACAGCAGTGAATGAATGTGCATGTTTGTAGGCCCCAATGCAAATCATAACATACAAAAGGGACAAAATATGAGAAAAATCCCCTTTTTACTTCAGAGAATTCCATCTTTAATATATCTGCTATTGCAAATGTAAGAATATAACAACACTGAGAGCAATGAGAAACGACTGTTCACATCAATACAGCCCCGCTTCAGTTGTGTACCACTAACAAGGCAAAAACAGCATTCGCCCTAAAAAAAAAAAGAAAAAGAGTGCCATCTTTGAAATGCCACACATGAATCATGAAGACAATGAGCATTTACTTCATGCCTACACTTTCCCCTGCACTTCACTTCCTTCGGCTGCAATAATAACAAGCCTACTGTAAGAGTCTAAGGCCACGCCAGCAGCTCAGTAAAGCTGTGTTTGGGCACCACTGTGGCTAAGTGCTAATCTCAGCATGACAACATGCTCACAATGGCATTGCTAACGTACTGATGGTTAGCAGGTGACGTTTACCACGAACATTTGCTATTCATGCGGATGGGAATGTCATTATTTTTGCAGATATTTGCTCATAAACCAAAAAAGTGGACAACTTCAAATTTACCTGATGATTACAGGAAAAGTCATCACCAAAGTTATTACATCTTATCTAGTGAGGAAAATTAATGCCTGTGCCAAATGTAGTGGCAATTCTTTGAAGGGTTGTTGGAACATTTTACTAATTTAAAAAATGAGGTGGTTCTAGATTCAAAGTCAGGGGATCACCAACATTGTTGTTTGTGCCAATTAACAAGGTAGATTTGGAGCTAGAGACATTTGTAGAGACATACAAGCTGAAAAACATCAACATCATGATGGAGCTATAGATTAAATAATATCAGTAGTCATTGTGATTCATCCTCTGGGGAGCCTGAATATATGTACAAAATCTCTTTGCCATGTGAACCAAAGGGGCCGACCAGACAACCGACATTGCTATCCCTAGTGCCATGCCACAAGTGTGTCTAAAAATTGTGAGCAGACTAACAAACTGTCATGGAAGTCTTCCAAATTTAACACACAGATAAGAGAGGAGGGGATAATGACTGTTTGTGAGAAAATACAAAATCAAGAAAAACTAACACAATTTTCTTGATAAATTCTGCAGGCATCAGGATACTGTAGCATGTGATACTCAACCTGCATTTTTACTCACAACCACAATAATGAAATTACCTTTTCATCGTCTTCAGTGAAGAGTTCTCCACTCGAAGTCTTGTTGATGGCCTGAGCAACTCCAATGATCTCTCCGTCACTGTTGCGAATGGGCATGCACAAGAGAGACTTTGTCTTGTACCCTGTCAGCTTGTCAATTTCATCACTGAACCGACGATCCTGCAATACAGGAACAGTATTAAACAAAAGACACGATGTAAGCACTCACTGCAAAAATGCACTTTTCCCTTTTCTTTTCAGATGACAGTGCATTAGTCCACGTCTTACTAACAAAACAAGTCTAAGATAAAGGCAGTATGACAAACATCAGCATGGTTTGAGGTTTTGCTCTATAAAAATGTTGCTTGGACAAGTGTTGGACTTGAAGTGCTGCTGCTGTGATTGGACAGCAAAGCAATGCAACTCTTCAGTAAATGTTTGGTCAGGCAAGAAGAGATCTGCTCAGGCTTCTCTTCTGTTCTGAAAAGCAGCTGTTGACATCGTTTGGTGTCTTTGCTTCTTTAATGTACACTAGTATTACCTTACTTTTTTAAACTCATTGTAAACTACATAGAGGGAATAACGCTGCTCCATTATTGTCCTTTTTGTATTAGTCAGTGATGTTTTGTGTGAACCTGTATCTTGGCACAAGCTGTGTCCAGCTGACTGTTGTTGGTGTTGATTACATACACTCAGCTCTGCCACACAGTTTGATTGATGATCAATTAACTGGGACAGATAAAACGACAGACTGAAAGAAAATGATCTGTCTCTGTCTCTGTCTCTCCCTCTCCCTCCATCTCTCTCTCTCTCTCTCTCTCTCTCTCTCTCTCTCTCTCTCTCTCTCTCTCTCCCATGCAAATACACGCACAAAGAGGAGCAAGCACCTGGTAGGCGTCCGGAATGTTCACTGTCTCTCCATGTTCAGCCACGTACCCGATGATCCCTTTCCCCCACGGAACTTGAACTTCATCTGAATTCATTGAGGGTAAAACTGTGGTTCCTGCATGCACGTCAAAGAATTTGGACACTAGTGTTTTCTTGTTTCCGGTTCCCTCCACTAAAAACAAGGAGCACCGGTCTGCATCCACCATAATGCAAACAAACACCAGGATTTTGTAGCTGAGACTCGTTAGATCCAAGTCGTTAGATATGTCTTTTACAAGCTCCAGGAAAAACTCTCTTTCGTTGTGTTCTTTGAGGTAATATTTAAAATCCACGGCTGTGGACGGGTACTGGGGGATGTTGACTCTGGACTCCAGCAGTGCGCTCAGTATGTGCGCAGTGGTCGGGGGCAGAGAGCTCGCTTTCCTCAGCAGAGCTCTCCTTCTCATGCTCGTCAGCGGCTCCTGGGCCCTTGAGTTAACATGCTCGTCGTATGTCCTGTTGACATTGATGGCCTTTGATCTAGCGAAAGTTTTGCGCAGCTCCTTCTGCGAGGCTCTCCGTTGCAGACCGTCACATTTGCTCGCCCAGCTGTCCTTGCAAGCGTTGCTCTTCTCTTCCCTCGGCTCGGCGGGAGCAGCAGCTGCCGGACTTTTGCTCGCCTGATGATTCTTGAGCCATTTCTCCACCATGCTATAATTCCCCTTTCTGCTCAGGTAGTCCTCGAATAACTCGGGATGCGAGTCCAGAAAACTTTCCACGTCAGAGAACACCATATTTGGCACTGCCATATCTGTTCTTCTGATGGTTCTCAGTGAACCAAATCCATGAAGTCGCGCAGAGAAATACCATCTATGAGGCTTTACTGAGGGTTAATGCAGAGAATCGTGTAAATACCATAACTTCCAAGATGCAGATGCTGGAAACACCCCTGAAGCTCTGGCTACATATCCAGTTCCCACTCTGTGGGGAGAAGGATGGAGACTCCCTTTGCGCACCAGTATAGCCCTCCACAGCATCTCCACACCGTTCACTTAATTTAAGATCATTAAAGCGGATCCAAGCAAAGCAGCGTGGAGGCAAATTCAGGTTCAGGTGTAGACTTCCACAGGCATAGGGAATCTAAGAGAGAGCCACTATACGGAGGCATCACCGTCGTATGAGTCTTCTTGTGTGCAAATGACGCCGGCTGTGGTTGGCTCTGTCCCACTGACGCTCGCTTCGTCACACACACAGGAGCTCAGGGTTGCTTCAGCACCAAGCCCTCTAGCCATTTGAACCGTTTGCCCCCCTTTAGAGGCGCTCTGAGTGTGATGAAGATGGTGATGAGGATGGTGAGAACTAGGGTAAATTCACCTATCGTGTGCTCAGCATGCACAATATCGGACATATGATGCAAAATATACAATATATAAAGATATTAAAACGGTGTAGTAGAATAGTGGATATTTGCCCATTTATGATCATTACACACAGCAATAAATCCCTGTTATTCTAAATGTATAAGGCTGTTAAAGGAAAACACCCTCGTGTGTGTGCATTATAATTTAATGTAATTATGGTTAAGTACCGTCAGACATAATGTTTTCCTATGCATTCCCTGAAAAAGCATCGGTGATGGTGCTGCAAGCTTGACAAGAGTCATCAAAGTGAATGTCGCCTGAAGAAACGTGTTTCATCGCATAAATAACATTTATTTCACATTCGCCAAACTTTGGCACATGTGGAATCTGCAACGGCCTACATCATTTATGTATGTGAGATCGACTTTTATTGGCAGAAGGGCGTCAGAAACATCAAATTCCTTTATACAATATTAGTAGTGAATCTGTTTGCAGTTGTGACATTTTAACGCTAGAGGGAGCAATACTCCACAACTTGAACTAGGAATACAGCTAGACATCCCAGCTCTGATGAATAAGGCAGTCTTTGCTGCCTTGTCCCAACACGGACTTCCCCTGTTATATGATCTGTTTAAAGTGAAATTGTAAGCCTTCAAGGCTGTACAGCTTTTGATATTTACAATGAGCTCATGACACCATATTGTTTTGTTTTTTTTACCAGCTTTTGTCTTCGAGCAGTGATTGAATAAATGGATTCAGAACAGTCAACAGAATTTTCTCTACCTTTAATGGAGGACAAACACCCTTAAAGTATAACCAACATCCTCATAAATATGCAGTATTTACTACACTCATATCAGTCTCCAAATACAAACAGATTCTTAAATGATACAAATATCAAGTTACTTCATTTAGAGGTGAAAGCTACTCTCTGGAAAAGAACAAAGTATACAGTATGCATGTCACATGACGCATCAAACCAGCACCAAGTCACACCTGGCAGGATCCCAGTTTTGAGGCACTAATCTTATGAGTGAATTACAAAATGCAGGCGAGAGATCAAATATTATTTATCCATCTCCCTGGTGGAGAAAATTGGAAAGCTGCACACTCTGGCATATATCAATAGTCTGATATTCTCATATATGCACTTTAATTTGATTCACAAATCTACTACCTTAGTCAAAACTGTTTAAACAAGAAAAAATGATAGCCTGCCTCATCAACCATGCCCTGTATTTAGTCTGACCACATATTCACTTATGGGAATACATATTCAGTCAAACAAATTTCAAAGATAATGTTTAGTGTCAGTTTTATTCAATTTGCAAGTTCAAAAAAAGGCACAATAAAAGACTGTTGAGGTATTGTCAAAATCAGAAGCAGAGAAGTATATTCATTCTTGGCATGGACAGTTATTAAGACAAATTAATTATATGAAATCATGGAGGAACAAAAATGGATGACAGTCAATTAGCAAACATAAAACACAGATTTCAAGTCCCTACATTCAGGATACACAGTATATGGTTAAATAATTTATGTTAGAAAAGGAACCCGTTAAAACCAGGGGGATATCATTTACTCCACCTCAATGGAGGATCATGTCGGATACAGAGGTGCAGCTGCCGACACCACTCAGATTACTTGCTGTTCAGCCTGATTTTGAAAGAATGACAAGTCCTGGCCTCTTGAGCAGTTTGTGAAGACACGGACACTGGCAAAGATGCACTCATGAAGAGTTCCTTATGAAGTTGCAGACTTAAGATATTCTATAAGGTCAGTACGTTCACCCTTCTTTTTGATGCCAGCGAAGATCATCTTTGTTCCGGGAATGTATTTCTTGGGGTTCTCCAAATAAATCATCAGGGTGTCCTCATTCCAGATGATGCCTGGAATTAGAGTGAACAGACACAGTGGAGAATCGTGTTTTAGCCAAACAGCGTGACACCCAGGACTGTTCAAAAACTGACTACACACATACAAGTACTTACCTTTGCTTTTGTTGGCCTCCGTGTAGGAGTAACCTTCTGCCTGGCCTGTTTTGCGTCCGAACAGACCCCAAAGGTTGGGCCCAACCTTATGCTTTCCACCTTTCTCCACAGTATGACACTGGGCACACTTCTGGACAAATGCCTTCTTGCCTTTGTTAATGTCTCCAGGCATGGTTTCTATGAAGAGGAGCTACAAGCACAGGACAGTTGGACTGAATTACTTCATTAGCCTTAGATCATTCTTAATAAGTAATCACTGACTAAAGTTAAATTACCTCAAAATTGCATTTTGTTTCGTGTTTTACCTGCTTTTGTTGAATAATATAAAAATGATTCATTCAGCCACAAGAGGGAGCTCACTTACTGGTTGCGCAACCAATGTGGGCCTGGTATTGTTACCAAACTGTCTTAGATAACTTACCTTGAATAACAATTTATCTTATAAAACAGAAGCATTGCCTCTATACGTTCACTATATTTGTGGTGTTAAGATTTTCAGCAACATAAAGTGGTTATATACGGTATCTCATACGGGAACAGATGTTAAATAATGATGATAGTAGATAGGTAGACTACTATTATTGGACAGAAACTTAACAATGAGCTTTAAAAAGCGTTGAATGCGAGTTAAATGGAGACATTTGTTAGTATACATGTGTCTCAGATTAAAAAAAATCTCGGGTTAAAAAGTCGATTTGTCTCCGGAAACACCGGCATTAGACCCACGTTGCCATGAAAGGAACCGGCAAAGATTGTAGATCACATTTAAGTCGCATAGAAACACACTGTACTGAGCAAAACGATGAGAAAAGCTTTATATTCTGATGATCATCGTCTTACCTTTTCTTGATATCTCTTAAAACCGACTTCTTGAGTCTTTTAACTTCCCGGGTTTTCGTCCTGCGGCCGGCTCTGTCGCTGGTGATTCACAAATGTGCGTCCTCCTCTGGGGGGGGGGGGGAGGTGTCACTCCCGTCAGACGTCATCAGTCATCTGACCTGTTTCATCATGCAATGTACACATGACACATGTAAGACCAGAGACAGTAGAGGATCTTTGGTAAGACCTTCACACCTGCCTCATTAACGGCTTCTCTCTGGTATCGTTACAGCCCACCACTCACTGAACAACACAGAAACAATGAACAAATGCTGGAAGGTTTCCTAAACCACTGGGGAGGGGATCACTATGGCTTCAATGACGCTTAATATCATCCTATTAATTGTCACTGACTTATCCTATTTCTTCTGTTACCAGCATGGCCACAAAATTATTGTAAAGACTGTCATTTGATTCATGTCACAGTGACAATATAAGTGTCGCAGCGTAACATACCTTGTTTTTTCTATTGTCGGATATCAACATAATCATAAAAAATTATATTAAAAATGGGATTTGACTGAAGTAACACTTAATCTCTCTACCAGTGTCAGGACAAGTTTTCACTCGCATTTCCACTGTAATACATAACATCAAATAACAAAGTAGGCTATGTGTCACTTCATACTGCTGGAACAAACAGCCGAAAAGGTAATGACACTAAAAGTTAACTTACGGACTTGTAATTCATAGACTGTCTTTTGCCTTCCCACACACTTTTACCGATTTCTTCCCACACAGGATTCATACAGTTCCTGTGACAGAAAGGCTTAAAATGAAAATGTTCAATCATAACAAGGGCTATTCTGGAAATGACAAGCTGTGAGAGAGGGGAAAGCTTAAATTGGAGCATGTCTGAGTTCACAGTGGGTATGCCAGCCATGAAATTTGATATTCAACCGTTTCTGAGACAGGCACCGACAGATGAGAAGAGTTTATGACTACCTCTCAAGTTACTTTTAAACTTAAAACCTTCCCTATAAACCTCACTGTGTGAAAAACCCCTGGCACTGTACAGGTTTCCAAAATACCCTGCCACCGGAGTACCACATACTAATGAGCAACAAACCATCACATACTTTGGTTATTCAAGCATTCAGTGACTAGTAACTGTCTCCCATATCACTGACCTGCTTGCTTTTCCTTATTCAGTATAACAGGATAAGTATGTGCATCCTGCTTTCACTGACTGTGGTATAATTTTTCTTTCACTTGCTGCTTCTGTATTTGAAAGCAACTGGACACTCAGTTAGAGGTAATCTTATTGCTACACTCAAATATTTACCTCGATGCTGCATTCGCCTCCCCCCTGTTGTCAAGTCTCCACAGCCTGTTAAGTTAACTATGACTACGCAAAGCAGCTAAGTTGGTAGCTGGATCGATTTTATTCCATCTTTCTGTCCATTCAAAAAGTGACTATCTGCAGTTTTGATAATGTGATGGTTATTGACAATTAGTTAGTGTTAACATGGCAGACCTCACAGACGGAAACCAACATGGATATCCCACTCTATTCAAGTGCACCTGCTTAATGTACACTAAGTCCAGTACATTTAGATCTGGTTTGGTCCATCAACTATACAGAAGTAGCAATGCAACAGTGTAAAAGTACTGCATTACAAGTACATTACAAACTATATTGTTATTGATGAATTATGTGCAACTAGTAATTTAATTAATAAACTAATTTTATCTGGTATATATGATGTTGGTTAGTTTAATATATGCATCATAAATTATAAACTAATCCCTTTCAAAAAATGTTTTTAAAGAAGTCCCTTAGGAATACGTTTCAGTTTAGAAGGAGTCCTGTGGGAATTATGCAGATATTGAGCAGGACAATGAATCCCCTTTGGAGGATACAGAGATGTAAGATGTAAGATCTTAAAATGCAAAGCAGGTAGATGTAAAATAAATGTACAGAGGTAAAAAGTAAAAATGTTTCCATCTGAACTGTGGTGGGATAGAAAGTATTAAGTATCCATGCTCAAGTAAAATACCTCAGATTGTACTACATCCTCTTAATTACTTTTTAAATGTATAACTCTTTATTTGCAAAAAAATAGGTACAACAATAGTCATACAAAAACATGTGTGAACTTTGTACAAATCAGAGGAGTCCATTGAAGTCCATTCACTGACATTCACCTTAAAGTTCAAATGAAAATATTTTAATCCAAAATATTGAAAGACTTCTGACCTTCAACAAGGTTCAACAAAAAAAAAAAAAAAATGAAAGCAGGGTTTGTGGATGTGACCAAGGATGATCAGCAACTGAACTATGCAGGGAATATTCATTACCATCCCACTGAGCACAAGATACATCATCACATCAATCTGCGCATCCACATAGTTACATTGCACCACTGGATCTAAGTGCTTGTTTGCTGTTCATTAACTGTTAGGATGGGTTGGTGAAAGCCGTTGCCAGGCAACGATACAGTTATACATGGCCTAAAACAAAAAGGTAAAAGCAGCAAAGAGCAGCTAAAAGCATCTGAGCCGGGTGATGATATTCTTACAGGAAACATTCACATTCACTGAATCAGTTTTCACTGTTAATAACATCAAAAATAGTGTGTCTGCAGAGGCAGCATTGGCCCATATTTCACCCCAAAGGTCCTTATGTAATCTGTGACGTATGGAGCGCTGAATTCATCATCGTCTGTGTCATAATATTCTCTGATAAGGCAACAACAAGTAGGCATAATGCCTTGAGGTAAAGGGAGATCTCCTGGGCTCTTCCAATGGCTATATTAACCTTCTAGTGGACTAAAGGACCAGTGCTCTTGAGCTGAAATAATTATTTGATTAATCAATTAGTCAGCTGACAGAAAATGGATTGGCAGTTTTAATTAATTAATTAATTAGATAAAGTCATTTATTTAAATATAGTGAATTTTCTTTGTTTTTTTTCACAATCTTTATAGTTTAGTCCTACCCATGTCTCTAAGCGGTGTGTTATGATCGACAGTATCATGGAATTATAGGGAGATTTCTATTAATTATAATACGCCAAAAAATGTATTTTTTTATTTATGTATGTTTATTTTATTTGTTTGTTTGTTTGTTTGTTTGAAAGTGTGTTAAAAGTTTTATTGTGAAAATTGGTAAAATGCTATACTTTTATGTATATACAGATGTTACAATTCTTTGTTAGTATATTTGCAATGTCGGTAACGGTATAAAATGTCAATATATTTGAGATACAATAACTTATATTTTTTCCACCAGGGGAGTCGTGGGGGCCACTGGGCAGTTACCCGCTTTGCCCGGTTGGTATGACCCCGTCTTTGCTGTGTGGGATGGACCTAAAGTTTGCTGTTCCGAGTCCGAGGTCTGTGTGACTCCATTACCGTGTTTTGTGATCAGCCACTGTCCGCTCGTGTTTGATCCATTCCGGTGATTTCTTCCCGCTCAAAGCCAATCTTGCTGCAGGGAGGAGCGACCGGAGTGCAGCTGAGCTGAGCCGAGCATCACAGCCCGCATTCAAGGAAACAGGCAAACACAGCACTTTTTCGACTTTCCACAATGTTCTAGCCTCCGTACAGCAAACGTCTGTGATAAGAAGAAATAGATATATTGGATGTGGACCCCTATGGAAGCCGCTTGTCTCTGAGAAGCTGGGAATCTCTGCCCAGTCAAGGGAGACCCCCTCAATTGTTTCCTGCGCCAAGAACTGTAAAGACATGGTCATCACTCCGCAGCTGTGGTAAGGCAATGAGCTCTCCTCTCTCTCTTTAAAGACAACCACAGCGCCAGTTTTGCTTATACAGAGGCAACTACTGTGTCATAACACTGCTACGTTAAACGAACGCGCAGAGCCGCTGCTTTGGTGCTTTAATCAGCCGCTCAGACTGAGACCCCAGCATCTCATCTTTTGTATTTGCATCCTGAGTGAATCACCGAGGACCAGTCAGACATGAGCACATAGCCACCGCTGACTTAGCTAGCTGCTGCTAGGCTGACACAGGGATACATGCATCCAAACATTGCGTGTCCCAACATCACGGGGACATCATCCTGATCTAGGACCCCCCTCCTAAAAAAAACAAAAAAAACATGGATGCTGTAGTGGGGGTATTGAAACAGCCAGGCAGCCAACTCTGTACCTGACTTTGAAGATGGAGACGTAATGCGTCACTGACATTTTCACCTTTTAACTGAGCTTCATGGCTTCTCCCACCGTCCCAATAGATAGCTGTCACCATATATTAGAGGTATATTGATTGACGTGACCTCCACTCATAATCTTCTTTATATCTCACCCATTATGATGACAATGTTGACATACCAACTAATTGAAAGTTAGCCAACTTCTGTCACTTAAAAGATTGCTCCACAATATCACTCTGCCTGGTTTCCAAACTGAAGGTCAGCCAGTGACTTTGCAGTTGTTTAAAATAGCACCGATTCACATAAATTAAAGAGCAGCAGAGGGGACTGGAAAGCTGAATGCATTTGTGGTTTATCACTGGCAATGCTCTCTTGAATGGATATTGCTTTGATCAGCAGTGATGATTGATTTTCTGATATATTTCTTGGCCCGGCCTGAAGAAACCTCCTCCTGAAGGTGTCCCCGTCCCATTTAGACGAAATCTTTGCAGAGCTTCTTTCATAAAGGGAGAGGGGATAAAGCAGAGGCCAGCCTCACTTTGATTCTCAAAATACTGGATTCAGATTGTCTTTTTTTCATCATGTCATGTCATGTCATTCATGTTTCCAGTAAGGAGGAAAGCACATAGTAATAATATAATAATAATAATAATAATAATAATAATTTTTAGGCATTTAATTAGCTGATAGATTCAATAACTAATATATGGTTTTAAGGCACATGACTCATCTATAGCTGTCCCCTTCATTTGCTTAAATGATTGGTTCTCTATAATCACCAGCATGTAATTTGTTCTCTCTCTGTTATAAGTATGATTAGTTTTTGGTTCCTAAGTTTTCTGGTGGTAAAGTACTTGGTGTCATTACAACATTATACACACTAATCTATAACCTGATATCTGGTTTTGAGTTGCAATACCAAAATGATACTTAATGTTATAGCCCACTTTTATGGGCTGAATATAAACAGGCTTTCTTCAAAAATGTCTTTAACCACTTAACATAGTAAGCCAAGCATCAAAAAAAAATTTTGTGTTGTCTTGACACAAAAATAAAGTACAATAAAAAGTTAAGAAATTAGGTTTTACACCGGGCAACAATTGACTGGATCTTCAGCGCCAACTTTCAGGTCCTGACAGTTTCCAATATGGGCACAGGTCAAGCAGTACTTCAAAAGTATTGCAGTGTGATACCCACCTCTACCTAGATGATGTAATGTGTGCAGCGCAGGATAAACTGGCTCTGTCCAGTTGGTGTTGTTGTTTTTTTGTTTTTTTTAAAGAAGAAAAAAGACAGGTCTATTTTAAAGATGCTCGCTGCTTCAAGATGTCGTCCATTTAGCCTGCTATTGTATACCCAGGTAAATGGTAAAAACACTGCTGTGCTGATCGATATGCATTATGAGCCAGTTGTAAATTCAGACAATGGCTGTCCTCAAAGACCCTGTAATATAATCTTGGGACATGAGTCTGCTTTTGTTGGCCCACTTTAATTATGCAACAGAGCGGGGAGATCACATCAGCAAACTTGGTTGGAGTGCTGGTCGATAATGCGATATTGTGGGTGGTTTGGATGTGGTGACAACACAAACGTAAATGTCTTTCCTCTCCTATCAAGAAACAGCTACCATCATTCTTCATCATATTACATGTTTTGTGAGGAGTGATGACATTAACGTTTGTGTGGTATAATGTGCACAAGCAGCAGCAAAGTGATCACTGATTCACCTTCTCTCCTTCTTATTTTTCATCGGTTTGTTTGGCTTGGGGTCCTGCGGTGCTGCTCGACATACTGGGTGTCTAAATCTTAAGTTTATTTTCCTCACCCCTCTCAGATCTCACAGAGCAGGGCACACAGATCGAGGGATTACTTGGGTCCTCTATACCTCTCTCTAGACAGCTCTGCTTCGCTCTTCTTGGCTTGACCCACATCAGGAAAGATGATAGTCACTGCTTTATTTGTGATACTTTATTGATCCCTGAGGGAAAAATTTGACTTTTCACTCACCACCCCCCACCAAAGTCACAGCACATATTCAGCTACAAAAAGCCCCGGAGCCTGTGGGAATTTAGCATCTCGTTCAAAGACATTTCAGTAGAGCAGACTGTCATTATTGCAGGTGAATGAACCTTCATAAAGGTCATCACAAAGTAGGCTAATTCACCTAAATAATTCACATGATCACAGGCACTGTAACTGTATCTGTGATCATATTTCTTGGGCCATGAAATGTACTCACCAATCCTAAATTAAAAGAACTACATATCCCAAAAATTGACCTCAACATCCAGTGTTTTTTGTGTTCAATCGACACAAATATAATGAACTACTAAACCTCAAACACCTAACCAACTCTTTATTACAATACAATACAACCAGTGAAATTTAATCTAAAATACCAGATTACAGTATAATGCCATTAATCTTTTAATTTGCTCAGTTGCTGCTGTGAAACAGAAGGAGATTTGGACACTTTATAATTATTTATTCTACTGTGGAATCAGCCAACAAAAGGAGCAAAGACTAAATAAATGGGTGTCAGTGGATCTACTCCATCAGGTCTCAATGACTACAAACACACACTTTTCAGCGATAAGAACAAACAACAAAAACCCTTTATTTTTCCTTCACAAGACAATAAAAAATATCCTTAATGATGTAATAATAATGACCAATCTGTAAATTGGCTTTATGTCGCAAATATGCTGCTAATATAGACAATAGAAGAGTCACAAATGAAGACCTCATCTCTTGTTAATGCCCAATCATTAGAGCTGTTTACTCAGCTTGTTTTAAGAGTCTCCAGAGTCTAGTTTAATGAAGTTTGTATGAATGTGTGGCCTTGAATGTTAAATTTAACAACAACAAAAAAAAACCAAAAAACATTCCATGGTACATAATCAGATGATGGCACCAGTCAGAGGTCAAATCATTTTCTTTCCAAGACCTCTCTCTGACAGTTTTCATCATTACTTTTGATTCAGAAAACCCCTCTATATAAATCTGGTTGCTTTTCTGGAGCATGAAATTAGACAGACAGAACTTGTTTTATGTGTGTGGTTGAGCTCAGAGTGTGTTTTGGTTTGAAGGAAATGGATGGGAAAGGGAAGTGAAAGTCTTCTTTTGAACATCTAGACCTTTCATGGAAGTGATGCCACACAACTGCTAACTTTAAACTGTTAGGAGGAAATTGGGCAGAGGATCACATTTCCATAAATAATTATTTATAGTGTGTAATTCATCAGCACAAACAAAGAGGCTACATGTTGCAGAAATGCAGTTTTATAAGTATGTGTTAGTGTATGTGATAGTGTGTGTGTGTGTGTATATATATACTGTATGTGGTGTATGTGGTACATATACTGTATGTGGTACATATAAACAAGGAGGGATTTGTGAGAAAATCAGAGGGGGATATTTTTGAAACATATTTATTCATGAAAATAAATCAAAAAGTACAGTGGCCCTATACAAACTAGTCACTCTAGTTTTACAGTATCACACAAATGCTTTTGCAATACCACTCATTTGTACTTAAATACCATGCTTCGCCACACTTTCTCCGTAGCTGTTGCAACCCTAACCCAGGTTGGAACCTAAAACTAGAGCGGTGTTGACAACAATTTCCTTTTTCGTTTCTTTTTGCTGTTTATTTCCAAATTAAGATTTAACCACATTTGTATTGTGGATCAGTTGTGTCTGATGGGTAACCTAAATTTGATAGCGATAGCATGTTAAGACAGCTCAGCCTCATTGTAGCAGTGAATGTGGTGAAGTTGCTCAAGTCTGGTGGCATTTTAGTCCAACTTGAGGCATTATAAGAGTGTCGACAGAAGGCTCCTGTTCCCAGTCTGTTACATACTAGTGTCATTGTTGCTTTTCTTAACTGAAGGCTCCTCTTTGTCCTGTAGTATATGCAGCCACAGTATATCTGAACCGCAGACTTTCAGAAAATGTGCACGTGCATCTCTACATAATATTGGAATATTCTGTTTGATTTGTACAACTAAAATCATTTGAAATATCATCATTGAGGGGAACCACTGTGTAATATATGTGTCATATTGGATATCATGTTTTGAATAATCTGTTCTCTGGATTGGAGCTTGAGGGCTCACATCTCCAGTAGCAGCAGACAAAACAAATTAATAATACTACATTTGTAGAAAAAAAGAGTTACACATCCTATCCAGTAATGTCGAACATTTTTAATTTTTTACAGTACATTTCATCTAACAAGTGTGTGATCCTGAAATCAGCCCATTGTAACGGGGTGGAATCAGACCTTGCTGGACTGACACTGTATGTTTTATTTACACCAAAACACACACATACTCATTTAAAAACCACAATTTTGTAAAGACAGCATAGTGTTTGGTTTCACATGGTCTCGGGGTCTTGGCCAGGTCTTCACAAAGTGTTGTTGTAGCTTCCTCATAGCAGTGCATGCCTTGTTCTCCTGCTTAGAGGACCATAATCATGGTGACTGGATTTAGAAGATTAAGCTCATGGCTAATCAAGTCCTGGGCGGACGTTCCCCAACATGGTGACTGGCTTCATATGGAGCGGCACTGCTGTCTGCCTGAGCAGGAGTCAAACCGACAGCTCTATGTGGCTCTGTCAAATTTTAAGAAACTGGCACTTTCATCCGCTTGTCAACTGAAAGACATTTCGAACTGTTGGTTTACACTACAAAACCTCTGTGTTGCTCACAGCAGTTACTATCTACATGAAGACTTATGGGCTTAGAATAATTGTCCTGTTTAGTCAGATAGGGAAATTGTTTTGATTCAGTTTTAATGTGTGCACAATGAAGAGAAAAAGTAATAATTTTTAATAGTCATAGTTACAAGTTTTCACTTCACTCTTGCTTACAGGAGCTTTATATCATCTGTTTTGGTATCATTCTGTCATTTTCATGTGCTGATTTTTGGCTCTTTATGTCTTTAATGTACAGTGAACATCAACTATACCCTCTACATGCAGAGACTTACTGTGTGTTAAAATAGTCTAGTTTACACTGAAGGTACTCCCCACTTCTGCTTCCTTATTAGGTCAAGGAGAGTGGATCTATTAAATAGGCTAAGAGGCATACACTATCTGAATGGACTTAGCACCTTGTCTTACAGTAGCTTAGATCCTAGTTGGCTTAAGACAGGGCAGGGATGATGACGTTGTCAAAGGATCTGAATTATAGATGATAGTGTGTGTGAGTATACTGCACCATTGCACATGAGAGTGCATACTGCTGAAGTGTGCAGAGCTCCCCCGTGGACTCAGGGAGTTTCCCAGACACATGGGAGAGCCTAACAGACACATCCTGTAGCTAAAACCACAGGGGGCTCTGAAGTTGTATACAATAGCCACAAACAAAAACAGTCTGAGATGTTGAAATCCTGCACCGCTTAACAGTGTTCTGTGTTTCATCTAGTTCCATATTAATAATAAAAATGATAATAAGAACAAATAATAATGACAGTAATGATAAAATGTCAAAACAGCATTTAGAACTTACAATACATGCAATATAATATTGTGACCTGATATGAGACTTGATGTTGTTAGTGAATTTGGTTACCATAAGTAGGGTTACAACTAATGATGATATTATATTTTCACCCATGTCTGTTTATTTCTCAGCAGGATTACTCAAAAATTACTGAACCAATTTGCGCTGAACTATGCAGAGGGATGGGGCATGGGAGAAACCCATTAAATTTTGGGGCACATGAAGATTATTTACTATGAATTTGAATGTTGAAATTAGAATTTTTTTTGACTGAAGTCTGGTGTTTGACACTGGCCTTGCACTCTGAGTGCCCTTCTAGTTTTCTTTTATTTATTTATCGGGTGATTTATTAATATAAATCCTCAGAAAATGTCAAAATGGGCATCAAAACTTCCTAAAGCCCAAGGTAGTGTTATCACACTGCATTTTTTCTGACAAAGTCCAAATTTCAAAGATATTTGGTTTAGTATCCCAAGAGACAAAAAAAATGAGAAGCTGTAAGGGTATGTTTAGAATTTCGTTAAAATATGACTTAAAACAATCAATCGTGGAGTCGATTGATTCATTTTATGTTAATCAACTAACAGATTAATCAATACATTGTTTCAGATTTAACCATATTTTTACATAGTAACCACACAAAGGCTGAAAATACTGCTTTTCCTGCCAGCACTTTACTATTTTGTGATCAAGGTTAATAGACCACATCAGTGCAACAATGCTTTTCCTCATACATGATTTATTGTTGATGAGCTCTATAAACCAGATATTTCACATTATGTGATACAGTTTTCTGTGTTTATCAGACTGTTCTAGCCGAGGGAAATGACCCTCGAACGTCTCTTACTATGTGTTCATTATATCCACTTCCACTTTACTAATTTCTGCCTCTCAACATGTGTTTAAATACTGCATCCTCGGAATCTTATCCCCAAAATATACATGATCAATATTGAGATATTTGATCAGAAATGTTGTTATTTGTCCAGGTGTAAAGGTGCAATAACATTCTCAGTATCTCACCAAGTGTCTCAGTTTCTAAATTGAGCAGGGTTTGTTTTCTACAATCTTGCAATCGATGTATGTTTTATCAGTGGTGAGACCTCCTGAGAGCTCAGACAATTACACAGCGCCACGGCAGGCAGTGTTATAGGTGTCGGCATGGAGCAACACAGTGCCATGACTAATGATGAAAACGAGCACTCCCCGTCGCTATGTGAACGTAAGGTTAACCAGACATTTTAAATCAAGTATTTAATCAAATCGTGGCCCTGCAAGTACAGACTGAATTTTCATATTTAAACCAGAGGATGTTCTTCTTTACTCGTGTTTTAGCTGGTATAAGTTAGTTTTAACTGGTTTGTGACCCAACAAGTAGAGCTGTTGATTCTTTCTAGTATCGATTTGGTATCCTCGCTAATTACCATCATTATCACAGTGGTAAGTGGATGTTTAAGGATTTATGCAGTCCTGTGGGATGATATCAATCTTCTGCAGTGCAGGCAGTGACTACAGTCATAAATTGACATTGTGATCCGCCACATTTCCTAATTGAAAACACAGTTCAATGCCTTGATGTACAAAGATGTACTGTTTTTCCGTTGAACTGCAGTAAGTGGATGGATACGGTTAGAGGCTCAAGGTTAGAGCTGATGCGATTAGTTCATTGATTTTTTGATCAACAGAAAAATAATCCACAACCGTTTTGATTATCATTTAACCATTTCAGTAATCAAGCAAAAATATTGAAAAAATGCCACAATTTCTCGGGTTTCAGCTTCTCAAACGGGAGGATTTCCTGCTTTTCTTTGATGTGGATGAGAGTAAACTGAATATCTCTGGGTTTTGAACCGTTGGTCAGAAGAAAACAACATTTGACGATGTCACCTTGGGCTGTCAAAAAGTAACCAGCAGATTAATCGATAATCAAAATAATTGTTAGTTGCGGCCCTAAAATAGATTCCGTTTGGGTTGGAGATCATTTGGTGCATACCTCTGCTAAATGCAGTGTGTTGAGTAATCCTGAGTGGCACCAGTCTCATAGCAAACATAATGAAAGGTTTATCCGGTAATGCACATGTAATGAAAGAATCTTAAAGACCCCATGCTTCAAAGAACAGCTCAGGGTGTCTCTACTGAGCATCTGTGAGTTAGATGAACATACTGAAATTGATGGAGGACAGTTCTTAAAGCCTGGGAAAAGGCCCAGGCACTCATTTCTAACAGGAATAAACAGGCTAAGTGGTGTTTGATCGGTTGTAGTGTGGCTCAGTGTTTGGTATAAACAACAACAGTATTGCGACGATAAAATTCCTGACTTTTGTTTTTCAGATGAACAGCAAGCAGTGAGCGTGAGGACGTGTCAGAGGATGCTCCTGATCTGCGTGATCCAGTGCTGAGGGAGGTCCACAGAGCCGACTGGTCGGTCCCCACCATGTCTTACCACCAACATTACCAGCGAGGCCCTCACGGCCGCACCATGAGCTCTGAAGACAGGAGCGCCACGCCAATCAACAAGACCTCCACACCGGTCCACAAGAGCGCCTCCTCCTCTTCTTCTTCCCAGCGCGACAGCCGGCAGGTAATTTTCAGGCCACAGGAGGAAAAAATCCATCTTGAGATAGTTTCTAGGGATGGCAGCACTTTGAGTGAAGGTAACTTGAGCAGAGGTAATAAGAGGAGAAGTGAACATTATTTCCAGTTGCTGCAGTCCTCTGTCAGTAGGACAGTTTATACATAAAAAAAGGCAGATTGAAAAATAGTCAAACTATAATTAGGATTTTTGTAAAATCAGCTTCTTTGTTGACTAATGCTCTGGAGAATGCTCTAATCTTGCATGTTTTGTTAACTCACAAAACACATTTTAAATTGGCGTTTCTGCATGGTCACAACATATGGCCACTGGTGAAAGTAGTACTCAAAAGCTTTTCTAAGTAAAAGTACCAATATAGCAATGTAAAAATAAACCAAGTCCTGGAAGTAAAGTAAAAGTATTATCAACAAAAAGGCGATTAAAAGCATTAAAAGTAAAAGTACTTGGCTCCTGTGACTGTTGTCATATATTACATTATTGGATTGCTAACACTGATCCATCAATTCAAGCTGCAATTTAGTGTTATGCCTGGTACAGGTGCAATTTCGTTTTAACAACTTTATATACTGTTTGGTGGTTTAGTCCAGTCTCAGTCAACTATTTAAATCAAACTATCTGGGAAATTTAGATGGGAAATCTTTTGTGGAACCGTTAACCGTCTCAGAGACGTCCGAAACCTGCGGCCTGAGTCCCCAACTAAACGCTGCTTTTTTAAAAAGAGTTTCGTATTATTGTATTGTAAGAAGAAAGAAGGCAAATATTGATATTAATATTTCTAAGCCTACAGCAGCCACACCATGTAGGCAGTTAATCAGGCGTCATGAACCCCCTCAAACCGTGCGTCAAACAACGTCGACAACCACTCTGGCAGAATGCAATGCGAAAATTAGCCGGAAGCAACCAATTCATGGTTATAATTAGACTTAATCACTGAAGTGTCTTCCCATCTTTATATGCGTAGGATTATTTTGACTAAGTGGTTAGTTAAATCTGTCGAATTGTTTCTCTATTTCTGCTTTGCAGATGAATTTAGGCAGACAGAACAATCTCCACTGCTAATGACTAATGATTAATAGTTGATTCCCGGGAAAAGTCCTGGAACAAAAAAAAAAACTAATTGAGTCTAAACCCTAAAAGACCTTATTGACTGATGAGCTGACTAATCAGGTAAAAGAGAGCAGCCCTAATTGCCTGGTTAGTAAATAAAAACCTTGCAGAGACATGGTAAACAATGATATATAATCGTATTTCACAGTTCACAGGACAAGTCTTTAAGTCTAACCTCTGCAGTAAGCCATCTGAAGCCCCGGCCCTCATTACCTCACTGAGCTGCTGTGTCACTGTGGCCACGCAGAAACAGGACACCGAAACTGGAATCTCTGACATCACAGCTTTTCCGTCGGCACTGGTTCATGAATGTTTCATGAGGGACAGGCGGAGGCTTGGTGCTCCACTGAACATGTGGCACGCTCTGGTATGCTGTGTCGGAGCCCAGCTTGTGTCCGCGGGAGATGGCTCTCAGAGGAGAAAAAGGGAACTGGTTTGAGACGGGGCCTGTTTGAAAAGCACAGTGGAAGGGCCACTGCTCGATGAGGCAGACAGTTAACCCCTCCAACCCTTCTGTTCATTGTTCCATTCTTTAATGTCGCCCGCTTGCTTTTGCTAACAAAGCCTTCACGGGTGGAGGGGTTCAGCATTTCATTTCCCTGACGCTTCATAATCTTAAAGCCAAGTTCATCTCAAAGAGAGGTTATCTATGAGCACTTCTTTTCTTATTCATCTCTTTTAATGTGTTTAATGTGTTTTGCCAAAAAGGGTAACTGTAAAGATAGCAACAAATTAAGTCTTTGTCCTGTAGATCCCCTTAATTCTTTACACCTGCCTGATCAAGACCTCAAGATAGTCAGCGGTGTATAGAGGGAATCAGCAGCACGACAAGAATTTAATTGGGAATTAGCTCTTGATCGTTGCAGCTGTTTTGTTTCATGATTTAACAGTGTTCACTAAATGATGCAGTGATGTGCCCGTCTGTGGGTGATCCAGGCTGATGTAACGATCACAGAGGCAGGTGTATCACTCAAAACCACATATAGTCTTACAAATCATCTTCTATTCTCTTGAGCTGTCTCAGGGGTTTAGCTCACAAGCATGATAAAAAATGCACAAGGAAAGGGCTTATGCTACCTGCATATTTCTAAGCTCATTTGAAGAGATGCCGACTTTAAAGTCACGGTGCAACGTAAGTAAAAGTATCCTTAGCTACCATAATGTGACATATTTCTGAGTGAAACTGACTGTGGTGGGGAGTAGTTGCGATTCCTCAGATTTCAGTGGATCGCTCAAAAGTGGATTTTATTTTGGTTGACAAAACAATCTCACTGCAAGGTCCTTTTAGTAGCTGTTCTGGAGCTTTTGATTGCCTGACACCATCTTCCTCATCAGGTGTAGTTTCACCATTTGTCATGAAAAATTTGCAGTTTGAATTTCCATTTTACTTTAGCATTTTAGGGTCCTTTCACACATTTTGTCATAAAAGTTGATATTTTTGACCTTGGAGACAGCAGTTGAAAAAACAGTCTTACTACAAGGTCCATTTAGTAGGTGTTCTAGAGCTTTCAGTTGTATCACAATCTTCCTGATGACTCCATCTGTTGATGAAGATCATGTGATGAGCCTGTGGCTGTTTTTTCAACTGTTGTTTCCAAGGTCAAGAATGAACTTTAATTAAATTATTATTATAGAGGTGATTTTATAAACATGGCTGATGAGTGAGGTCTGCAGCAGAGAGCGTCTCTGGACTTTATTGACATTGTGCAAAGTTATGCATAAACCTTAGTTGTGGACCCTCATGACAGCATTATGCCACATCACTATCTGCTTGGGGTATTTTGTGGAGGGAGTTTTCAGTGATACTATGTAGAGAATACAGTGTAGAGTGCGTCATCTCGAGGGACTTCCTGAGGAAGCACAGCAGACACTGAGAAAAGACCTTAGCTAGCTTGGCTGGGCCTCAGTTTTTGAGGAAAAATGAGAGCGTGGCATTTTGTTTGGGGGGGAAAGGCCTTAATGAGATCCAGCCCCCATTTTCAAATCAATATGTGTCACTTTCTCCTCTGCTGACAACTACTGTTCAGTCTGGAGACCCTCATGAGAGCAATTAGAGGCTTCACCTGCAGTAAGCACAGACACTCACACACTAACCCACACACACACTTAAAGTTTGTGCATTAAGACGTTACACAATGAGTCAAGATGTCGCCACAAATATCCACTTTTCTGTCTTGCTGCTTGTCATTTCCTGGTTAGATAAAAGACATTTTCGGTTTAGAGATAGTAGGAGGGACAGATGGAATCAGATGCAGTGTTTGTGTTAAATATTTAAGAAAGATCCCTTTGATATATGAGAGCGTGGAAGTCAATGATGTGATTATCAGTTGCTATTAGATCAGATAGTGGCTGTTCTCATGGTAATGACCAGAATATACTGATGTTACTGCAGATGAAAAAGGACTCCGTATCTTCTCTCTCCTGTATAGATGTCTTTCTAAGAAAATGTAAATAAGAAAATGTAATTTATTGATTCCGTGACCAGGTTATCATAGTGTATGTATCTGATGTGCTGGTTTGACATATCTGTTAATATAATTTTCTTCAGCACACAGCAGACCAACTCAGAAGCAGAGGAGATGATCTTGACAGAGAACAGAGTGATTTTTATAAGATCATAGACACGTTTGGCACAGTCTCTGCAAGTGGTGCCAACCCTGCCATGAATATTTCTGGTTTCAACTGAAGTTTTGCCATGATCTTCCCCATGACATAAACCAGCTTAACGCCTTTGGGAGAAAGCATGGATAGAACGTGCTGGAGTCAGAGTCAGAATGAGACCCAAGTTATTTTCTATAGGGATTTATTATTGATCCAAAATCTAGATGGGAAAAACACACCCATGAAAAAACAGGATTTGGCCGCTCTCATCACAGCATGTAAACTGTACTTTTTTATAAAGCAGTTTGAGTGTGCTACTATATATAAAAACACAGATGAATCATTTGTCGTTTGTCTTTAGATGATCTTCTCCTGCTTCTCCACTTTTTTTTTGTTGTTGTTAGGTTTGAATATGATTGTTTCCTGTGCCAAACACCTGAGCCCCAACACATCCTTTTCATTCGACAAAAAAATTTAATTCAAGGTCCAAAAGTAAGTAAGTGGACGTTGAATTAATCCTATCTCACCTACAGCACAGCAGGTCACACGTGTGGACTGCACATCTCTAACTGAATGTGTGGTGTTTACACAGTGCATTAGACTGTGCTTAGACGCAGTCTCTCAGAGTGTTAGCTTCTCATCCATGTGGCAGCCCACTCTCCTACTCTAAGCTTTAGTGCTGAGCCAGCCAGACACTGCAGTGAAATCCATCCCCAACAACAGTTCCTCTGTGGTTATTAGCTTCTGAAATATCAGTGCTCACAGGTGATTGTGAAAGAGGATGTGGGAACATGTTACAGTTTTTCTGTCAGGGACTACAGTGTCATACTCGTGCACAGTATCTTCTTGCATTGTGTAACTACAGCAGGAGATACAGCAGCATACTGTGTTCTGCATTTTTAATTATTAATAGTTCAGTGGTGTTTTTGTGGGCAACACATAGTTATGGAGTCATAAGTTTGTACTCCCACTATGTCACACACTGTTACTATTGTAGACAAAAATTTTGGTAATATCTATAATGCGTGCTCGCAGATGCTCTTTACAGAACTGTTGAAAAGGCATCGTGGGCTCTTAAAAGGTTGTAAGCTTTATGTTTGTGTCACATGAAGTTAGGAGTTTATCAATGTTGACCGATGAGTCTCATCTATGGAAGACGAATATGGCCGTAGTAGCAATCATTTTATTTTATCCCTAATCTTGAGATCACAAGTTAATTCCTATTTTAAGATAACACAGTTTCTCAAAGCTAGAGCTGCAGCTAATGATTATTGATTATTTTCTTGATTATCCAATAAATCATTTGTTCTCAAGATAATGGAATAATTAGCTCATTATCACAAATAAAACTTTAAAGTAAAGTGAAGATATTTATCCTGTAATCCCTGTTGTTTTTCTGGGACAAGATAATGAACTCCATGCTACAAGAAAATGAGTTTGTTTTCCCAAGATAACAAGATAGTCAAAATGCGATCTCAAAATTATGGGATAAAGTAAAATGATTGCAAATAGGGCTGTTCTTGGCGTCTGTAGTTGTCCTCTCTAAACTGTGACTGAATGTTGTTCAGTTGAACAATTAAATTTTCTAGCCATTATTTTATTTCATTTTTTTGTGTTTGCTGATCAGTGATTATGTAAGCCCTTTAAAATTTAAAACTCCCATGAAAATGTAAATGATTAAGTTGATTTCATTATTTTATCACTCTTTTTATTACATCATTATGTTTTGTAGGGGCCTGAATACACTAAGGAGGAAATAAACTGAAATAATTAAATTCGAATGTGGTTGGGTTGGGTAGCAGTGTAGACTGTCAGAGTCTATGGGGGAAGCAGGATGTGTAGGAGAAACTTGTCATCAGAAGTGGGCTGTTGTAGTGATATTTATAGTACTGATTTAGCCTAAGGTATCCCCTAGGAGTGTTTGTCCTTTATCCTGCTCAGGAAGACCTTAACTGTAATAGTTTGATTCATTGCAGCATCAAAAGGTCTGTTGTGCTACACTGCTGGGTGTCACTGCAGGTGATGGATCCCGGAAGACTTGGCCTATGAAAGTGACACAGTTAGACTGTAAGATTGATTTAGTTGATGATCAGATTATTCAAGTCCTTTCCCTGTTAATGTACTGGCATCTAACTAGACCTGGAAAAGAAAAGGTGAGAAAAAAAATGATCCAGGACAAAAACCTAAATCAAGTCAATTTTATCCATATCAAACAAACAGGCTCTTGGAACAAATCTTTTTAAATCTTGACACAGAAAAGCAGACGGCTCCACTCTGAGTCTGCCACAAGATCCTTCATTAAAGAGGTAAGATCACCAAGAGGGAGCTTTAAATTATTCCGCAGCGAGATCAATGAATGTGGGCAGAGTGCAGGAAATCACTTTGGTTTAATTCCGCTCTATTTTCAGGGTCAAATAACAAAAGCAAACTCTTTGGCTGTAGCAGTAATTTCCATATAAATCTCTAATTCTGTGTTGTTTACTATATGTAGAGCCAGAGGTTGTGTGGACTGTTCCTCATGGGGAATTTGTTGATTTACATTGTTGATTGGTTTGGATCTTAAAAGGATACGCAGGAAAGTGCATTGAATTGCAATATTTGCAAGCTACAAGCCATTCTTTATTTAGTGTAGTATTGATCTATCAATTTAGAGTCAGTTGAAAGTCTGTTTGTAATGCTTCAGATAACACACAGGAAGTCTTTATTGAGAGTTTCTCATGTGCTGCTGGATGCTTGTCGGAGAGGATGCCCGTCATGTGTGTGTGTGAGGCTGCTGTGTTCTAAAAGAAGAAGCTGTTGATGTTTTGATCATTTCACAGGCAACATTACAGAGTTGAGTTTTTCAGTTGATAATGAGCTAATTGCTTTGAGTCTAACGAGAGGACCGCTGCCTTTTACGATATGATTGCTTTGAACGGTGAGGCACATTTTTGCTAATGAAGTTGATCTCCTCCACTTCCCTAGTAGCACAGGGCCACTGAAAGAACGGGGCTGCCGTCGGTGGAGAAACATGACCTCATTACCGGACAGATCTGTTCGCCTGGCCATTAGATTAAACAAGCTGTTGTCTCCTTTTGTTAAATGTCCTGCAAACCAAGGTCGGGTGTCGTCACGCACACCCAAAGAGCTGTCTTGAAGATAGCAGCATCACACTGTGCGGTGAAGAGACACAGGCTATTACTTGGTTTTCCAGAGAAGCTTGTGCATGTTAAATTGTGGATTTTGCCTTAAAGGCTCTGCCTCTACTGATTCAAGTATGAAATTAAAAATTTGACCTACTTCAAGGATATTACATTTAAATGTGTTCCATTTTGTAAAAAGAAATGACTATGTCATGTTCAGGTCTTTCTACAGAGAGTAGACAATGTTTAAGGCTTTTACAACGACATTTTGCAGACTGTAAGGCAATGCAGTGAGAGGACATGCTCTATTGATGTCACGGTTGCTCTTTACAGCTACACGTTTAGCACACAGGACACGACTAAATACAACTGCAGCAGTTGTTGATAAAGGTTGCTGAATCCTGATTGGTGCACTAAGTACGTGACAAAACCTTTTTCCAGCTGAGTCCCACCCACTTCACACCAATAACAACATAGAGGCAGAAATCTCTCCTGCAAAATAACTCTCACCTTTCTAACTCTGGCAGAAAACATTGTTTATGTAGGTACCCGTCACTCATAGTAAGAAGCTGGTCAAGGACAATATGTTTTTATGGCTATTATAGGCATTCTGGGAAATGTAGAATTACTAACCGAGATACAGGCCTGTTCTTGATTTAAGAAATAACAGTAGTCAGAGGATTTTTTTAAGGTAATCCATCAAAAATCTGTGCATCTCCAGTGTTGTTGTCTGCGGATAAATACAATATTCCAATGGAAATTAATTTTTCATTAAAGATCAAGCTGTATTTGTGAATATTATTCTATCACCAGAGACTCTCATTCTTCATTCACGACTATTTAGTAATGGACCAGAATTCCAAATAAAAAGACCAAACAAAACAAAATACGGTTACCCACGAACACAAAAAAATCTTTTAGTTAACTAAGACTATACAAAACAAATCCTTTGTGAACGAATACCATTTGAAAGAAAATGCCATTACAACTCTTGACTTGATGTAAATAAGCAATATGCAAACATTTGATAGATGGTTTAAAACATGCTATAATGAAGTTGTATGCAGCTAAAAAAGTGTTGTGTTTATTAATGTACAATATTTGTCAGCGATTAGAACTTCTCCTATGAGGACATATTTTACATTGTTAAAACTGTGTTGTACTATATTATCATACATTATCTGTTTATGCACCAGCCTCCACTCATGGGTGTCCGCAGGAGGAGTTATAGTTGTTTACAAATATACAGCTAAATAGGGGAGCTTACAGTAAAGTGTAACCATGTTTGGTAAGCCAAGACCATAAAAAACACATTTATTAAAATACTAACTAATTTTTTTGTTTACCAAGACAATGAGCATGTCAGTAAAAACAATAACGAACTTGCTCACAAAAAATAACTTGCTGAACTGAAAGACAGTGAATGGATCATGTCAGGGCATCAGGAGGGTGATGATCCTTTGCTTGCATCAAAGCTGTGATCCCATGATTCCTGGTGTCACTCACACCCACCCATCGGGGCCGACGGTGTGATGCCTAACCTGTCCCTGCCTGACCCTGCTGTCCCT
>NW_019520238.1:55925-101107 GCF_002814215.2 Seriola lalandi dorsalis
GGCAGCATCGATGTCGGCCTCTCAGTCATGTCCATCAAAAAGAGGGCCCGTCGCATCGACCTGGACACCGAGGAGCATATCTATCACCTGAAGGTAACACAAATGGGAAGAGTCAATAGTGTCATTTTAACATGGAGGTCAGTCGATGACAGTTCAAATCTCTCTGTTCTCTTCCTCTTCAGGTCAAATCTCAAGAAATCTTTGATGCCTGGGTGTCCAAGTTGCGTCATCACCGGCTTTACAGACAGAATGAGATTGTGCGATCTCCCCGGGATGCCACCATGCGGACGTTTCCTCCCCCAGCTGCCATGGACTCCCCCCAACCCGCTGCGAGTGTGGTACATGAAGCAAAGGTGAGTCCTCCCACCCACCTGATAGCACTATCTTCTAACTTCTATCTAAGTTAAGAAAAGTCTTTTGCATGGAAATTGGTTTGCACTGTTTGAATGTAAATAGTAAAAAGACACTATTTGCTACAAAACACAGCAAGGCTACATCACAGATTTAATGTCGATATGGGCCTTTCTTAACAGACCAGTCTGAATACTCTTCATACTTCTGTGTTTCAGGCTTGAAGTAGTTTCTCTCTATGTTCCTAGCAGAGTGCAATTACTTATTCAAGAAGGGTATGTCATGGGGAATGAGAGATCACCTAGTTCTGTTTTTTTTTTTTTATTGGAAACTAGGATAGTGTACCAAAATATCTTCCAGAGGAGAGGAAGTAAAATTCACTGAACATTTACAGTAATGACAGGAAGACTTTATGGTCAGACAAGATTGTGTTTGCCTCTCTGCTGTGATTAGCCTCACCTCATATTTTGTCATTCGTGACTTTGTGGTGTTTCCTTTCAATGTTCAATTTAACAGTTAAATCTACATACAAATACACTAGATGTTAAGGTCAGTGTGATTTGAGGCCTTGTTTTGGTTTTCCATGCCCCTGGTCTCTCCGCTGTATTATGAGGCTAATTGTCAGACTAATGCCTGTGATTGCTGTGAATAAAGCTGACTGGGCAGCTAATTGTATCCTGATCATTAGGATAACAGAAAGGATTGTTTGTCTAGACTGTTACCAGTTTAGTGTGAAGCCCTGGTCCTTGTCAGCTTGCCTGAGTGGTGTGTAAATGTGAGGATGCAGCAAGTGTACTGTATGTTCTCCAGGGACTGATGCTGTGTGCCTCATACAGGCCATTAGAGGTGATCAGTAGGATCTGGATTTAGAGCAGCTGGCTGCAGCCTGATGAGCTCTCCCAGAAGAAAAGCTTAAATGAAAGACTCCAGTACTAGAGTCAAAATTAACTGCTGCATCAAGGACTTAAAAGGAAGATACTCAACATCTGCAAAGACCCAGGAAAGCCTCTGCATAGCAGGATTTGAACATACTCCAAGAAGGAGATAATACTAAACGTTATTCCTGTTGTGACTTTATTCAACCATTTCTGCTCCATAAGTACATGTTTTAAAAGTTGAACACATACATATTTACACATCAGCTGAGAGCCGCTGAGACCTTCCCTGTGTGCTGCTGGACAGATTGACTGAAGCTGTTGAAGGTGCAATGTTCAAGGCACCAAAGAACCATATGGTATAAAAGATCCATTCAAATACCAGTAATAGTTTTTCTTTCTGAATAGCACTGAAAATTCATCTTCAGCCTTTCCGAGTGAAGCATTTATCAAGCAAAAATGCCAAATATTTGCTTCTTGTGGATTTTGGACCGCACCGCACAAAACAAGGAATCTGAAGACGTTTGGCGTCTGGGAAACTGTGAGAGGAATTTTGCACTAGGTTTTAACATTAATGTGATATAGCATTAGCTTATATACCTTCAAATCAAAGAAAAGTAGCCAAGTTGAATTTTATTCATATTATTACATGTTTTATGCTTGTCACTCACAAGTTACAATGAAACAAATGTAAAAAGGAAGTTAACCATTACCCAGGCTGCCAGAGGTTTTATAAACAAAAGACACACAGCTCACCTGCAACACTGACAAACCCAATGGTAGTTTTGGTTTGACAGGGATGTCCTCACTGACCATCACAATTTCTATTTTTCTCTGTCAGAAATACTGCCTGAAAAACTCCAACTGACCTGAATTCTGATTTTCTAGCACCAGAGCAATCTTGTTTGGTTATTGACTGATTTAGATTCATTCCACCATAAAAGTGCTCCACATTTTTCCTCTGGTGATGTGCATTTACTCCGTGTTTGCTCCTGTACCACCACAGCAGGCCAAGCCAAGCAGCCTGCCGTGGCAGCCAGTGGCTCCCAGCAACAGCAGCAACAGCAGCCTGCCTGCGTCCTACAGTAACGGCCAGAGCAAGGTGGTTGCTTGGCTCCAGGAATCAGAGGAGATGGACAAGTGTGCAGAGGGTAAGTGCAATTTTCCTCCTTATGCTGGCAACAAATCTGATTTTACAACGAAGTGGATTAAATCAAGCCTCGGACCTTACGATAAGCCCTTCGAAACCCCTGAGTGGAGGATTGATGACTATTTCATGACACATAACACTGAATTTGTTTGTCCGCGCGTGGGTGTGAATTTTATTTTCAGAGCTCGCACGATGCCAGTCCAACCTGACTGAGCTGAGCCGGTTATTGCAGAGTCTGGAGATTCTACAAAGGACACAGTCAGCACCCAATTTTACAGATATGCAGGTAAAATACACACACACACACACACACACACACACACATCCAGAAACACACACATCCACGGATACAGCACAGAGCAGAAGCAATTTAGTAAGTGTGTTTCATTCAGAGGTTTCTTTCCACACTACATTGTGGACTCTGTGTGTGGGTGTGTGGGTGCGTGTGTGCATGCATGTATGTGTGTGTGTGTGTGTGTGTGTGTGTGTGTGTGTGTGTGTGTGGTCCTCAGAGGCCTGTTAATGATGTAGGTGTGTCAGTCTATGAAAGGTGCAGTCATTTAAAACTTCAGCCTTCATTACCTTTGTAGACTGTTGGGAATCAGTCAGAGCCGCTGTGCACTCCTCTAACTGATCAGAATCTAGCCAGAGCTCATTTTTTGTATCATAGTTTGAAATGCATTTTTCTAACACCACACATCCCATTTGCCCCGAAATTTTGTTTGCAACTCATTTGTGGGAATGTTGTCTCTTTTTTGTCACTTTTGTGTGTTAACGTTTGCTTTGTTTTGTGATGTGTTTGTCCTATTAACCACGCTTTTCATATTTTGATCCACCTGCGCCACAAAGATCAATTGTGTAGAATTGTCAAAGAAAGAAAAGCGCTTGAACAGAAGATGGAGAACAAAAAGTGTCGGCAAAGATGCAAAATTCCAGCTTCAGGTACCAGATTCTATTTTGTTTCTATTTTATACAGGCACAAACACACACAAGCAGGATTTTGATTATGAGATGTTTGAATGGATTAGTCAGATGACAGAGATTTGATCCTTAACAATATTGACAACTGATTGATCATTTTTCAAGAAAAAAGCAGCAAAGCTTCTAAGATGTGAAGATATGCAGCTTCTCTCTGCTTAGCTGTTTTATATTGAATATCTTTGACTTTTGAAGAACTTGAACATCTGAGTGTTTAGTCAAGATAACAAAAGCACAACAGTATTAAACTGTAACCTGCTGCTCTCTGTTCCCCTTTTTAAGAGGCGAGGGTGTTACACAGTCACAGCTGAGACAAAATAGTTTTTGCTTTTTTCTGTCCCCTTTATGCTTTTGTTCTTTTTTGCTTTTAAATTAGTCTGCACTGCAGCCGGTACTTATTAGTGTGGTGTGTCATGGCCTGAGTAATGATTTCTCCATCATTGCAAATTCACCCTTATTTTGCTTAATATATTAATCTGTGCTTCCTGAAAAGACTAAGTGTGCTACATTTGTCATACACTGTGTTTTTCCAACCAACCCCCACGCTAAAAGGAAGTTTTAAAACACTTTTCTTTCATGAGGATATTAGTGATAGAATAACCACTACAGCAAGCAAGTCAAAGGCAACTAGATGTGTTGTTTGGGCGGTGGTTTGTCCTGGCTGTCAGACACACAACACATCAGCATTTTTGTGCCTCGCAGGTGATTGACAGTAGTCCTCTGTGCTCTTCGTCTCTCCAGGTCCCTCTGTCTGCCAGCATGTCCCCTGTCCGCCTACACTCGTCCAATCCCAACCTGTGTGCCGAGCTGGTGGACTTTCAGCCCCCTGTCTCCCGGCTAACAGACAGCGTAGAGTGTGCCAGTGACTACATTAAACTTCAGGAGGAATTCTGCACCATTGCCCAGAAAGGTAGGCAGGTAGTATGCATGGCTGCAGCGTAACCAGGGCGTTATTAGGTGAGATACAGTATGTCCCAATGTCTCATATTATATGTAAATTTTAAGGTATTATTATGGTTTTCAACAAACTGGATTATTTTCATATAGTAGTGCAGGCGATAGTGTCTGTTGGTTACGATAATGGTTTACTCACAAAAGTAATTGTTGAGATCTCAGAACACAGTAGCGTCACTAAGAAGGAGTCCGTTGTGGGCATTAAACACAAGCAGTCAGAAGTTTAGACAGATTTTAAACAAATCCCCAGATTAGCTAAACCCACTGGGGGATCTCTGGCTGAGATCCTTTGTGGAGATGAGAGAAACTTCCAGAAGGACAAACAGTTCTAAGCGTCATGTCTGGTTTCCTCCAGACATGCCCAAACAGTGCAATATCGGCTTTGTCAGACCTGAGGATCTTGTTTTCTAACAGTCTGAGAGTCCTTAAGGTGTTTTTTTAAAAACTGTTACCAAGGAGAGGCTTCAGTCTGGCCACTCTGCCATAAAGCCTAGATCGGTAGAGTGCTGCAATGATGGTTGTCCTTCTGGATGTTTCTCCTATCTCCACATAGGATCTCTGGAGCTCAGCCAGAGTGACCATTAGGTTCTTGGTCACCTTTCTTACTAAGACCCTTCTCCCTCGATTGCTCAGTTTTGCCGGGCAGCCAGTTCTAGGACGAGTCCTGGTTTTTGCAAATTTCATTTAGGAATTCTGGAGGCCACTGTGCTCTTGGGAACCTTCAGCACAGCAGAAATGATTTTGTATCCTTCCCCGGATCTCTGTCTCGACACAGTCCTGTCTCTGAGACCTGCAGGCAGTTCATAGCTTGGTTTCTGCTCTAATATGCTGTCAGCTGTGAGACCTAATACAGACAGGTGTGTGTCCCTCCAAATCATGTCCAATCAATAAAATTCACCACAGCTGGACTCCAATCAAGGTGTAGAAACATTTCAAAGATGATCAAGAGAAATGGGAGGCATCTGAGTTAGACTTCAAGTGTCATAACAAAGGCTCTGAATACGTCTATTGATGTGACATTTCAATTTTTTCTTTTTAATAAATTTGCAAAAAATTCTAAAATTCAGTTTTCACTTTGTCATTATGGGCTATTGAGTGTAGATTAATGGGGGTTGGGTTATTTTAGCATAAGACTGCAGCATAACAAACTGAAAAGGGGGTCTGAAGACTTTCTTAATGCAGTGTAACTGTATTTGTGATAATCGTTATACACAGTATGCTTTTCATGACAAATTAAATTAAAAAATCTGGAAAGCTATGCAATACAGGTGCAAGGCATTACAGGATTTAAAATCTGACTGTAAAAGCAGTTTTTGAAGTCTGTGTTAAAGCTACATGAAATTCATATCTGAGAGAAATAGATGTGAGAGTTTCACAAAGTGTTTTGAGAATAATGATTTTCTTTTTAGGATTGTGACCAAGCAACTGAGGAAAACTGTTACTGTAAAAGGACGGACAGATATGAATCTTTCTTTTTGTCCTATCCCTGTACAGTCCACTCTCTACTGAAGTCGGCCTTCAACACTGTGGCCATAGAGAAAGAAAAGATCAAACAGATTCTATCTGACCAGGAGCAGTCAGACCAGTCAGCCCAGATCAACTCCCTCAGGAAGTCTCTGTCACAGGTAATGAGCCGCCTTTAACCATTACCCATGATGCCTCTGTACTCCGACTATTAGTTAGGGTTCATTAATCTGAACCTTTTGTCAGACATACAGTATTGTATTTGGCTGCTTAATGTTCTAAGTGTGCTAAGTGTGATGCTGTTTAATATATAATTACTGCAGTTGTACTTTGGTGTCTTTAAACTCTTACCTATTTTGTAGTTGTCATGTTTATAAGATATGCTCATTATGACGGGCTGTCAGATAAAACACACAAGCTACAGTTTATTCCAAGCAGTCATGGTAATCACAATTAAAAAAGATGATGAGTGGATATGAGAGCAGAGGCAAGTGAGTCGTGAAAGTCCAATCATCTTTTCCTATATTAATTGGTGAGAGAGAGAGACGTGCACCGTAGTTCATTAACTGTGCTCCTTAGGGCTGTCTCTCTACCCCAGTGATTTAATTGGACTGTTCCTCTGCTAACAGTTGACATCATTTCAGTGAAATGTTTCTGCTGCTTTATCTCTGCTTTGTGCTTAATTGGATGCTGGTGTGACAATGCTGTCACAGGCTTGAGGTCAGGTTTTTATCGCAAAGCTCTGTGGGAAGTTTGTGGTTCGAACTCATGGTTGTTATAGCTGCAGCTGCTGATGTCAATTATTTTAACACCTGCATAGAGGTACTGAGGGATTTTGTTGTCTTAATTTTGACTTTTTAATATTTTATTTCACATATGTTTATATTTGCTAAATAATTTTTTGGCCTCTTGGGGGCAGCAAAAAACATCTCCCCGTAACGTTGATGTGACTAACTTGTTATTAGACAGCGAGCAATTACAAGACAATTACAATCACATTCATTTTGAGCTGTGTTTCTGGCCACCTGAATACTGACTCTCCTTTTAGCTCTGCTTTTGATCTCTACCAACTCAAGGGAAACATCTGGCTCTTAAGCTGCTAAAAGCTGTTCACCTGCTAGTCGCTAACTTTGCCTGTCTCCAGTTTGCTGCTGAACAGATAGTGTTCAGTGGATTTGTCTGCTTGCTGCTGAAATAGATGCTCATTAGAGCAGTGAGAGTGAACCAAAACCGTCAAGTTGTGGGCCTTTCATCCAAAACAATGAGCTGAAAGAACCAAAAATGCTCTGCCGAGATGGGGGGACCTGTAGAGTCAGGTCTGTGGACTCATCACTGAGTGACCCTCTTCACATGCATATTAGTCCATCCATTGTCAGTATTATAGCTGCCTAAAGAGTAACCAACACAATACTTTTAGTAAAACTTTACTTTTTTATTAAATTTTTTTTAATTCAAGGACAAGAAAATCTCCAGTTCATCAAACAAACAAACAAAACATTGGTCAAATTATTAGCATCATTCACAACTAAAAAGGAAAATTAATGTTAATGTTTTTTCATTGTCCTTATTGGGGTTATTGGGAGTCCATATCTTTATTCAGACCACTTAAAGATGATCTTGTTGAACTTTTCCACACAGCCAGTTCTGCTGTAGCAAATGTTTTCCAGGTATAGTGAGGAAGTCATTTCATCCAGCCACTGATTAAAACCAGGCAGACAAACATTTCTTCAAGAGTTTCCTGTATATAGTGTAGGGCTACAGTTCACATATCAACATGTAGTTACATATAGAATTTGGAAAAGAATCCACATTTTTTGTTATCCAGGCCCTGTCCCAAAACGCAGAGCTTCGAACTCGACTCAACCGTATCCACTCTGAATCTGTCTTGAGTGAACAAGTTGTCAGTGTGAACATCATCTCCACGCCTGATGAGGTAGGTTCACTATGGTCAGTCTGTCACTGACAAAGCTCATTTCTGTCCCCTGTATTGCTAAAACACTAAGGCTTCCCAGGCTGGCCAGGTAGTCGTAGTGTTTGCCTCCTCCATTTGTCAATTGCATTATTGATTCCTGTCCTTATAGATTTATGGTCTTTCCAGTACGTCCTGGCAGGTAAGCTTAATAGATCATTATTCTATGCAGAACCTGACACAAAGGTTAATGGAAAAAATGACTAATTAGTAATGGATGGGAGGTTGCCCTCTGGCAAGGATACACATGCTGCAAGATGAACTCCATGTTGTCTTCTAATGGTGCTTGTGTTTGTTCAGGGCTGTGTTGGTTCTTAAAACTGTCACCATAGCAAGGAACAGTGAACATCTCGTGTGTTTGCATGTGTTTGCCTGCAGGCCGGGGAACAGATGGGGATCCCTCTGACTCAGCAGGCCTCTAATGAGAGCCGACTGTCCATGTCAGAGTCTGTCTCTGAGTTCTTTGATGCCCAGGAAGTGCTTCTGTCGGCCAGCTCGTCGGAGAATGAGGTAAAACGCGGGGATAGTTGAGACGGCAGTATGGACCATGAGTAGCAGAAGCTGCTCAAGAAGGGGGGCAGGGGTTAAACTAGCCCTGCTGCTGGGAAGCTAGATAAAACGTCACTGCGATGGCTGGGTGTGGAGCGGGAGTTAGTCAGCAATTAATGAGGGCAGTATGAAAAGCAGAGATAGCGTATAACAGAAACTCAAACAAGCTCGGGCACACAGGAAGGCTCTTTTTTTTAATCTGCCCGGAGGCTTAATCCCTCAGTTGTGTCTCAGAATAATAACACTTGTCTTCTGTCTGTTTCTCTTGATTTGCAGCCTCTAGCTTTGTTAAAAACAGCAGTTTTGTCCATCACTCGAAACAATAATTTCTGCCGTGTTCCCATTTTAACTCCCGTGAACACCCTGCTCCAAATGTATGTGGTCTCTGAAGAGCCATTGAGTATTGTAGCTCCCCAGGCATGCATTGAGCCATGTTGAGGGATTGCTCTCTGTGGAAATTCATCAATCCCCCACCCCATCCTGTAGCTCCTATAGCAGATACATTCAGACCTGTGTTACACTGTTGGCCAAACCTCCACCAGCAGCAGGCAACTGTAATAGAGGCTATTATAGCAAGTGGCTACAATATGTTCCTCTTTGGTGGCATCACTGGCCCCATTGTGTTTGCTATATATAAAGTATGAAAATGCTGCAGTGTCTCATCTCATGATTGCTGCAGTGGGACAGATAGCCGGTGACTGCTGCAGTTTGTTAGCCACTGGCAAACTGCAGCGACTGTGTATGTGTGCGTGTGAAGCTAAGGCTGCGCGCTGTTCTGATCAGAGTTTGTGTTGTACTCGATTGTACTGACTCACTCCGCTCTCTACCTGTTCCACTCACAGGGCTCAGACGATGAGTCATATGTCAGCGATGTGAGCGATAACATTTCCGAGGACAACGCCAGTGTGACTGATAACGTCTCCAGACAAAGTAGGTCCAATTCAGCACCATTACGAGCCTACACCAAGCATCTGTAGTTCTCTGTTAGAAATGGGGGAAAAATTAATAAAGGAGAGGATCACGCTCAGTGGATCAACTGTGCTTCTCACACAGAGACACACACTCTGGCACTGGGAAGCTCATTTATCTGTGTGGCTGAGGCAGTTGACTTTGCAGTGTTGCTCCGTGCCAAAGGCTTCTCTGAGGCTTTATGAAAGCTCTCTGTGTGAGGAGGGATGGGATCTCCCTCCTCCATCTTTGTCACATACCACACAGAGAAAGATAAGATCTCATGAAGATTAAAACACTCCGGGTTCCTGTACAAGTCTGCAATAGTCTGGAAAAATACAGGGATTCGTCATATTTCAAGGAGACTGAAATAAATAGGAATGGCATAAAAAGGAAATAACAAAGTATTAAAAATTTTATTACACATTTTCATGCAGAGCCACTGTCACTTCAGTGTATTTGATATTGTGAACTGTAACCCTACAGCACCAGGCCACATCACACCTGTTCGCCTCCTTACACTGGCTTTCAGTTGGTGTTTTAGGTTTGATTCGATAAAATCTCATTGATTACTTTTAGTGGCCTGGTCCCTCGCTTTATTGCCTGTATGAAGCTTCTTGAGATCCCCCAGCAGATATATTTTATCTATTCCAGCCTGCATTGTACCAGGTTAATAACCAGAGGAGACAGAGCCTTTTTATCTCGAGGCTCTGGAATGACTTCTCCTCGGGAAGCTGACTGAATGAATCTCAACTTTTAAATCTCTTTTAACAGGAATTTCATCCTGATTTTACTTGAATTTTCTCTGTTATCTGATATTATCAGAATTGGCTTATTTTATTCTGGTCCAGTTAATGTGTGGTGTTTATGACTGCAACAGATTTTTTTTTACTAATATTGCTTAATCAGATCATTTTCTCAATTAACTGTTTAGTTGTTTGTCTACAAAATGTCAGAAAACTGTAATAAATGAATAAATAAATAATGTCTACCTTTATCCAATCAAATCAACTGTTGGATAAATTCAGTTTACTGTGACATAAGATGATTAAAAACCAAGACTTCTAGAAATCTGCTAGAAATCAAGATCTGAATTGTTTTGGTTCATATTGAGCTCAATTGTTTTAAAGTTGTGTTTTATCAAATTGCTTTCATTTGTTTGTGTGTGTGTGTCGAGTGATGAACACACAGAAAACCGTAGGAGGTTAATGCAGCCATGAATAAAAGCCTCTAAATTTAGACATTGGAATTTACATTTTTGATTGAAAAGTGACAATGAATAGATTATTAGAATAGATGCTGATGAATTTTCTGTCAGTCAACTGAACAATTAACCAACCTATTGTTGCAGTTTCCCTATTGTTCCCTAAAAATTTCCCATTTGATTATATTTCATAGAGGATTTAATTTTATTTATTGACCTGTAACCTGGATTTTTGGAAAGTTTCCCTATGAATAAAAAATCTTCTTATATTATTAAGAGCAAGCTTCCAAGAGGGACAGTGGCTGTCACAGACAATGTTGTAACATGTCGATCGTTAATGAGGTGGTATTGTTTTCCCAGTGGCCAATGGAGACTTTGCTGGCAGTGCCTTCCGTAACGGGCGACGCACCTGCCTGCCGGCGCCGTGTCCTGACACCAGCAACATCAACCTCTGGAACATCTTGAGGAACAACATCGGCAAGGACCTGTCCAAAGTGTCCATGCCTGTGGAGCTCAACGAGCCCCTCAACACCCTGCAGCGCATGTGTGAAGAGATGGAGTACAGTGAGCTGCTGGACAAGGCTGCTGAGACAGAGGATCCCTTCGAACGCATGGTAATGAAGCCGTCAGATACCAGCACTTTGTGAGATCAAATGATAATCAGGTTTGGTGTCATGTCTGAAGAAGGTTGACCCTTCACCGCTGTTCAAAAAGCTATTAGATGCTTTCTATTGCTCAGTGGTGTTTCTATAGCAGACTCCGAAAATGAGGATTTTCAAGTTGACTTTCAGACACATCTTTAAATTGCTGCTGTATTTTAGTGTTTATCATTCCTCTGTTTGTATGAGGTGACATTGCCAGACATAAGCCAGGATAAATAGTCCCCCACTCAGAGGCGTGTCTGCGAGGCGGCAGTACGCTCCAATGCAGCTGTTGACCTTGGATCCTCCTGCTTTTTTCTGTCTTCATCTTTTTAACAGTGTCCAGTGCATACTAACGTTTGTCTTACTCCTCACAGAGACTGTTGATATGAGCTGGTTAATCCTGTCTTATTTACAATTGGCTGTCTTGTTTTGACTGTCTGACAGGTTCTCGTCGCTGCTTTTGCCGTCTCAGGCTACTCATCCACTTACTATAGAGCAGGAAGTAAGCCATTCAACCCGCTACTCGGAGAGACTTATGAATGTATTCGAGAAGACAAGGGCTTCTGTTTTTTCTCGGAACAGGTACGTTTGTCCACTGATTGTTTTGTTCTGTGAAACAAATTTTTATGCCATGAAGTGCATTTTAAGGGAAGTATTATCTTGGTTTCAAACCTTCTTGGCTTGTGGCCAGTTAGAACAAACCACTCTTTATATTTAACTCTTTGTAATCTCTTGCATACGTCCACCTGTTGCGATCAGATCAATCAGATGCTTTAATTTGCATTGCATGTGTACACTCTTCACATTTAAAGGTTGCACTCTTGATAACTTAGGTATACAACAAATTAGAGCTACATTTAATAATTATAGTAATTACTGATTAGTCTGCTGATTGTTGTCTTGATTAATCAAGTAATTGTTTGGTCTTTGAATTATCAGAAAATAGTGAAAATGCCCTTGATAGTGATAGTAAACAGAATGTATGATGGAGAAAAGAAGAAAATCTTAATGTTTCAGGAGCTGGAACCTGCAAATCTTCAGCATGAAGATGCTTGAAAAATTACTAACAATTATCAAAATTAGATGGTGTATATAATGTGCACTCTGAACAACAACAACAGCTGTCACACTGTTTTTATTTGATCTTGTCTCAAAGGTGAGCCACCACCCTCCCATCTCCGCCTGCCACTGTGAATCTAAGAACTTCACCTTCTGGCAAGGTAGGTTACCTGTCTAATTAGTGAGGGATTTCCCTCAAGGGAACTGTGGCTTATCACAAGAGCCAACGTGACTTAGTCTCTTTAATATCCAACTGAATATTTACAGAGAAACACATTTTTTTTCCTCATAATTTGCCAAGAAATACAAAAAATGCCAGTGCATTGTTTTATTTCTGATTTTTTTGCTCTTTTACTTTTCAGATGTGAGATGGAAAAACAAATTCTGGGGGAAATCGATGGAGATTTTACCAGTAGGGACCGTGAATCTCATGATTCCCAGGTAACTTTGATCCAGATGGCTTGTGTCATGGTTAAATCTAACACACTTTCATCCCAGCAGTGGTTCTGATGCTGCTTTCATTCCATCAGTGTTATTTTAATTACCAGTTTGTGACTTTTAATTGTGTTAACATGAACATTCAAATTATAATTATGACAGAGGAACTGATTTTTCTGATATATCTGAGTTGGCGCTACACCAGCTGTTTGTTGTTGATACAGCCACAAGGCTCAGTGGTGATTAAATCCCCTAAACCTGACAACAAATTATTTTACCAGTGCTACCTGTGCTGTGACAGCTTTTAATAATACAAATGCCTAATCCATCCATGAGCTCCTGTGGTGCAGAGGAATCCACAGGGAGATGCAGCCCATGAATAATGTCTTTCAATGGGAGGTTTGAGGAGGCGTGCAATGCTATTTATATCGCACAAAATCATTTAGACATGAATGCTGAAAATCTGGGACCACTGAATAAGATACCAGATCAAACTAGATCTGATTTTTTTCTTGCTGATCAATGTTCAAAAAAAAAAAAAAGGAAAGAAAAGAAAAGAAAAGAAAAAAAAACCTAAATAAACTGAAATTAAACAAAACAGAATAAAGTCTATATATCGAGTAAGAGATTATGTTGTTCAGCAGCGCCTCAGGTCGGTCAACTGTTATTTTGTCTTTTCTAGGTTTGGAGATAACTACGAATGGAACAAAGTCACCACCTGTGTACACAACATCCTCAGTGGTCGACGGTGGATCGAACACTACGGGGAGATCACCATCAGAAACACAAAGAGCAGCGCCTGCCTCTGCAAACTTACCTTCGTCAAGGTAAAGGAAAGCCCTGTCAGTTATCACAGGGTTCCTGCAGTGTTCACCAAATTAACTTTTTTAAGACCTTTTTATTACCACATATAGCTTAATAACCTTTTCACAGTTACACTAGCCAAAGAATTATGGAAAACCAGTAGGGACTACAATATAGATAACTCTTTATGAAGGACATGCATTTTTATGAATTTATACCACAGTTTTTGTCTACTCAGCTATACATAATAATAATTAACAGTAATACAGAATAATTAATCAGTTAACGTGACCTGGACCCAGGTGAGGGGTATATAATTGCTGCATGGATAAACCAATTACAAATGAATTAATCAATTTGAGTGAATTATTTTAGCCAAAATTGATACTTTCTGATAATGTAAGGACAAACTTTCCAGCTACTGTGGCTACAGCAGTAGTGACAGGTGTGATGGTGCCGACTGAAACGCCACAAAAGATCCAGTCCACTGTTGAACTGAACCGAACTGTTGAATTGAATTGTTCAACTGTGGAATTCAATATTCCTTTTTTTTTTATACCCTCTAAACCTTTTTTTGCTTTGTTTAAGGGAACTAACTTCAGTGCTTTTTAAGATTTTTGAAGCCCTGTATATACCCTGTATCACATATAACTGTTTACTATAATTTACTGTGTATTTTAATATGTATTTGGGAAGTCACATACAGTATACCTGAGCTAAAAGGGCAGTCTTTGTCTTTCAGGGAAACTACTGGAGTTCTAATGTGAATGAGGTTCAAGGATTCGTAATGGATCAGGAAGGGAAAGTGATCCACAGGCTTTTTGGAAAATGGCACGAGGGCCTTTACTGTGGTGTCCCACCTTCTGCTAAATGCATCTGGAGGCCAGGTAGGCATCATTTGCTCACACACACTCACAGCTGGTTTTCACCTAAGATGTGTTACTGGTCACTTGAAGTCCACTGGACGTTTTTAAGGGAGAGAAATAGACTTTTTCACAATAGATTTGGCTCCCTTCCAGTGGATGTGGTAGAGATGAATTTGAAAAAAAATGTTTATACACTGATTTTAAGATGTTAAAATTGATTGTCCATGTCGTTCTGTCCTTGCCAGGCTCCATGCCCACAGACTATGAGCTGTACTATGGCTTCACCAGGTTCGCCATTGAATTGAATGAGCTTTGCCCTGAGCTGAAAGATGTCTTGCCGCGTACCGATGCCAGATTCAGGCCTGATCAAAGGTACAGCATCATATTCTCAGCTGCTTTGAAAAGCCCAGATAACATCGGATGCCGCCTCTGACTGAGAAAGAAGTGGAGGAGATTTAGGCTGCAACATCACTGGAGTTATTCTGCTCAGTATTATTTTTGTCTAATGAAGTCCTGCTAAAGAAGCTGAATATTAAGTTTTGCTACTCCCTTTTTGTGTATGTTGTCTGTGTAGCTGTCTGATTTACTGGATATGTATATTTACTGAGACGCGTTGTTTGGGTCACGCAGGCATCTTGAAGAAGGGAACTTGGAGATGGCATCCACAGAGAAGCAGCGAATTGAGGACATGCAGAGAGCCAGGAGGAAGTGGAACGAGGAGAACATCATCAAACAGGAGCCACGCTTCTTCAAGTAAGCCCAGAGACCAGCGAGCAGATGCGTAAAGCTGTGTGTTCATGACTGAAACTGTGTATACGCACAAAGACAAAGACATCGCATTTATAAAACTGTGCTTGCATCATTCAGTTTATAAATCTCAGTAGTTGTGATACTGTTAACCGTAGATGGGTGCAAACATGAAAATAAATATGCTGCAAAATGCGAGAGCTTGTAGAACAAAAATCTGAACTCATGTTTAAATTCTCACTTTCACAAACATGTAAACTGAATTCACAGAAAGAAACAAAAAAGGTGAGCTTGTAGAAACAATGAGAAACTATTCACAAATGTGTAGATTGATATTTACACTAACACGATAGCTGCAAACATGTAATCCTACATTTACTAATATTTACTTCATTCTTTTACTCAAGTACAACTCTCATTACAACCTTTGGAATCAGTCACTGCAAATTCACAAATGCACTCTGTCGAATCACATAGTGACAAATCTGTGCACCTCAATTTTTGCATCACTTCTTGTCTTGCAAAAGCTCTTCTGTCTCATTTCCACAGCTACAAGTTTTACAACAAAGTTAAAGCAAAAGTCAAGGTACACAGATCCGTCATGTTGGGATGTGAGGGAGCACATTTGTGAGCTTGCGGTGACCACTCGACCTCAAATTCATCTTATGTGTGTGAATATTTAATACAAGGGAAATTTAAGTTCAGAATTTTGTTCGCCAACTTCTCAGATTGTATACTACAAGCTCTGGCATTTTACAACATATTTACCTTCATATAGACACGCCTTTATTCATTCTGCCAGTGAAAGAACAGCAGCACAGTAGCAATGCAATTTCACTGATTGTGCCGCATCTGCACCACAGCACCACCATTAGCGCCTGTTTTATCATTAATTTACCACGTGTCTGTAAACCTCATTAGCATTTACTGTATATCTTATTTTTCATCAGTACACTTCAGAAAAGTAATCAATGAATTGTAGCATAAACAGACTTTACAAAGTGTATCATAATTAGGGATAAAATTACAAAGAAATAAAATTATGCCTACCATGTTAATAAAAATAAATTGAAGAAAGATTCAAATTCATCACAATAATTAATCCAAATGAAGTTTATAAATATACCTTTGATCCGCATTTTGCATATCACTGTATATAGTGAAACTGGCAAATAACTCTGCCTAGTTCTAATTATTACTAGACTATTACTCTCGCCTTATTTTCCCACCTGCACTTTATACCATCCTGATTGCGCTAGAAAACCATGTGTATACATCGTCTGCAGCCTGTGTGTGTGTGTGGAGTGCAAACTCTCACCACATATTGTTTTTATAAATACAAGGTCAAGGTCGAATTTACTGTCATTCTCTCCATACATAATACTTAGTATACAGGGGAACGTAATTGTGTTCCTTCAGTGCTACAGTGTACACAATAAGAACGGATACAATAAAAAACTGCTACAAAGACAGGAAAGTATAAGTAGTACTGACTCAAGTACAATGACTGGATGGATGTGGCTCTTTTCATTAAAAACACTAAAATGTTCTGAGGGATTATAATGTACATAAAAAAATAATGCCTGCAACAATAAAAAAAAAAAAAAAAAAAAAAAGCAGACATGACAGTGGCAACAGGAAAAGTATAAAGGGTACGTTCATACTACGCCTACATTTGTTTGTGAATTACTTTTTTTTTTTCTCCTTGCTTTCAGGTTTATCACTTACAACTGTCGCTCGTGTCTTTTCTTTCAGGAAAGTGGTTGATGCCAATCACAGGGAGAGGTGGGTCTCCAATAACATGTACTGGGAGCTCCGCAAAAACCCCGGCTTCATCAATATGGAATCTACAGCGAACCTGTGGTAGCAAATGGATTGTTCTGTCCATCATATCGTCATCGCAGACAAAAAGGCTGTTACCTATGCACAATAAGGTGTTGAGAGAAACATGTTAATGATAAAAAACATCCGTGTGCATGGATAGGAGCGGCTGCAGAGCTGAGGGATGGCCTGATGCCCAGCGACCCTGTCGAGGGTCTGTGGCGCTGCCACACGGTCACCCATCCATGGAAACATCCTGTAGGATCACCTTCATAGTGCTTGTCCAAGCTGGGTTGTCAGGGCAACAGTCGAACCACTCCTATGTAGATCTATCCTCAGCTCCTTTGACTTCTGAGTATGTCCTTGCCTTAAAACGACGTCACACGATTTAGCGCTTTTTAGTCGAAGCCATTTGATTTCTGACAGCCGTTTGGGTTAGACTAGTCTATGAAGTAGACATTTTGATTACCTATGATACCGTGCATGTTTAGAGAGCAGCTTTCACTGGCATAAAGCCGTATTTACTATGTCATCAATTATTGTAGAAAAAAAGAGGTATTTTTATAAAATATCTTGGACTCAGAATTTAGTGAAAAAGTACTATGTGAATTGGCAGATTTTATTTATTCTTGCCTTTTAATACTGTTGAATCTGTGTGATAGCAGTACTCTCTCTCGGGAAACAACTCATTTACTTCAAACCCCCTCCTCCCCCAACTGAGCCTAGCCTCCCTTCAAACACCAGTCCTTGCACTCCCCCTGCATGGTTACATGAAACCAACTCCTCTGAGTCACATGGTTACATAAATACATATGTAACTCCCTCCATGTATAGTGGGCACACATTCAGTTTGTCCGGTCTCAGTGTGGTGCAGGTAAATGTCTTGTTTCAGTGAAATAACAGACACTCAAACATTAGATGTTTTGTCATCTAAGTGTCAAGAGTCTAAGAAAACACGGTTTAGTAGGTTGTGGAGGTCGTGAAGCCCTCTGAGACACTTTTGTGCTTTATAAATAGAGCTGACAGTGAAGCATGAGTAATACAGTCATATATTTCAAGGCCAAACATTAATTTACTATACATCCATCCACACAGCTATCTTATTTTAAACCATTTAATCAATCAATCAATCAATCAATCAATCAATCAATCGTTTGTCAAAAATGACAACTTCTCATCACAGTTTGCCAGAGCAATGTCTCAAATGTAGAATCCTAATTCTGACTAAAAACCAAAAATGTTCATTTAAAATTAAACAAAGAAAATTGATAACTCTTGGCATTTTTTAAACTATTACCAGCAAACATTCCACTTTTTCAGGATAAATTACCTACATTATTAATTATTACCAGAACCGGTATACATCTTCTGATTATTTAATTAATCAATTAATTATGTCTGCAAACCATGAGTCATCCAGCCACCTGTGTACAGTTATGAAACACCAGAGACACCTACAGGTTGTCCCATGAAAATGCAGTTTCAGGATAAATGAGGATCATTTTAGATGTGAGAGCCCAACACGTTTGTACAGTAACAATTGCGCTGTACAAACATTAAAATTTATGTTTTAATGTGTCTGATTCCCCAGAGACTTTACTGCTATGATGTGGTGTGGGCTTCTGCAAAGCACCAGTTACTTATTTGAAGTTTCTATATTTATTGCAAAGCAGATTAGCTTTAATGTTTTAACTAGTGGACCCCCCCCCCTTTGTGTTACAGAGTAAGAAAATAAAACAGGGGGCCTTTGATTGAAATCAACCCCAACACACCCGAGAAGTCACACATTGTGTATGAGAGCACATTTTGAAGTTGATTCCCCTTGTTCAGGACTGCAGGATGAGGACCCTGAAGGAGAGAGTATAAATATGTAGAGTGAAAAACTATGTGAAGCAAATCCATCTTGTGTGCACTGTTCACATGGTACCGTAGATTCAAACCAAAAAGGTAGTACTGCTTTGCATACATAATCTTTTTTTTTTAAATGTACGTTTTGTGCTTTTAATTTTATCCCCAATCACAAACTCAATGCTACAACTTGTCAGCGTCAGTTTCACTTGCTGTGCCTTAATGCATTTATTAATGCCTCACAAACACACCACTAATGAGAATCCCCATGCCAAGAAGGTAGGCCATTAACAAGTCAAACTCCACACATTCTCCGGTCTCCACCTGCCTACAGACAAATACTATATTGAGGAGTTAGCTGTGGACAAAATGATTTTGAGGGAAATGTCTTTGATGTTATACGTGAAAAAAAAAAAAAAAAAAAAAGGTTTACCTGACTGTAAAATGCTTGCAGTGTTCAAAGATGTTCTGCACTGCTCTGCTACTCCAATATGTAACCAGTACATTTTTGGTGATCACTGTAAATACAGCACATTTTAGAAGATGGGTCACTACTGCAAAAGCGGATTCCTTTTTCCTCCTCAGTGATCACATCAGTGATTTTGTTTCACAAGACTGAATCCCAGCAGCAGTTTTGAGTGGAGGTCGGGGCAAAGCTTTGCGTAGTGTTTGGTATCATAGAGTCAGACTGTAGTGAAGAAAAAAAAAAAAAAAAAATCATGAAACCTTCTCATGCTTTCTTCGTCCATTGTTCTACCTGCATGTCTAGACAACTTAGCCTGCCAATGAATGTTGCAGATGCCTTATTAAAAAAAAAGTTTTTGTTTTCTCAATTGGGCTCTCATGTTTTGTTTTTGTTTTGGACTGACATGCATCACAAAGTGTCAGCTCAGTTTTCTTTCCAATCTGTTTCCTAATGGGTACCTTCTAAAGTGCAATTTTAACAAAGTACATATCTTTCCATGAACACTGTACACTGCTGCTACATAGTGCTTGTTCTAATAAAACTGTAAAACTCAGCTGATGAGGAGTGAGTGGTTTATATGTAAAAGACATGGTCTTAAGATTGAAATAATCTTTCCACATGAAAATTTCGATGTGAATGGAGCTGTGTCAAATAATCTTTCTGTCTTTAATATGACAGGAAATAATGAAATATGTCCGGTCCAGTTTCTAAGATGATGTCTTAAAATGTCTAGTAAGTCTTGGTATTTCTGCCTGAAAAATTACTTAAACCATTAATCACTTATCAAAATAGTTACTGTTCATTTTTCTGTCCATCAACTTACCAATTAATCAACTTATCTATTCAGCTCTAATTGTAAAAAACCCCCCAAAAAACAAACAAAAAAAAAACTCTTCACAAATCACAAGATAAACCACTCTTATCTCATATGTATTATATGTGTTGTTCTCTTCATGTGGATGTTTGAGTTCCACTGTGCAGAGAGATATTCAGTGCACAGTTGGACACTAGGAATGGGGAGGGTTTCTCTGTGCTCCCTTTAAATCTGAGCTTAAGACATGAACGTACGAGCATGATTTTGTGACGTGATCACACATTGAAACCTCCAGTGCACATTCACTGATAATGGATTTTCCAGCGAAATGCAAGACATCTTTTGTGCAGCAGTTAAACTTTTGAAATTAATTAATTAACACCTAGACCAGACACAAAATTTCCTACAATTTTACACCAGAAAAATCTATAATAAATATAAAAACTCCAATTATGTAATGTGTGCGGAATTAGTCAAGATTTTAAAACTAGGGAAGGTTGCATATTAGTTGACTTTTCTTTTTTAAAAAGGAGAGAAAAAAAATAAATTCAGCAACAATAATCTGCCAGATTTTATCCAATTCTATTCATGTAGAAGCAAGAAAAATGTGTGGTCAGAGAAACCCTAATAAGGCTTTCCCCTTAAATTGTTCAAGCAGGAAATCTGAGAATTCACTGTAAAAACTTCAGATCAAGCCACTAAACCAACTATTTTTTAAATATATTTTTACCATTCTTTTGTGTGATCAGCTTGAGCTTTTTCTTGTGTCTTACTTATCAAACCGCACAGATCAAGAGTGAATGAACCAGTGCACAGGCCCTGATCTAATTGCCTTTGTACTAATACAGCAGAACGTGCTGCCTCATGAATTGATGGCTGTCAAGTGGTCGGCTCCCACGAGAGACATTTCATTCAATAACATTGCAACAGCTCCTGAAGGCATCACAGCAATCTGCTCTCTCAATACTGTCTATTGACCATTCACAGAAACCAACACTTGTTAACATTAAGTGTTTGGGTTTATTTTCTGAATTTTTACACATATTGTTCCTGCTATTATTCTCCACCAGGGTTCAGTTCATACAGCAGAGGACACCAGTCAGTAAATTTATTAAATATATCATAGGTTTTACTATTATGTACTATGAGGCAAACTGCAAAAAAAAAAAAAAAAAAACAGACCAGTGGAAAGGGCATGTAAATTCACACGTCATCTATTTTGAGAGTTGACCAGATAACAACAGAGGGGGTTGTATTGTAGACTGCATACTGACAGATGGAAAATACGAAAATACGAAAAATAAATAAATTCAATTTAGTTGTGATCAAAGTGCAGATCATTCTTTCAAATTTAAAAGCTACAATAATCTCTCCTGTTCTATTCACTTCCATTTTCAGGCGACTATTGTATTGAAGTTTAACAGAAAGGCAGGAATCTCTGGAGAAAATTAAAGCTCAACGCATCGCTGCAGAGGAAAACTATGTGGAATAAAAAATGTAATTAAGTCAACTGAAACCTAAGAACATCTGCATACTGACTGAAAAAAGGCAAAGAATTGTCAACACTGAAAAAAATAAATAAAGCAAAACAGTTCAAACTATTAATATAAAAAATTCATGAGGAAGTGCTTCATAATATTCACTGTTGTGTTCCTACTTCATTTACACATGAAGTTCCTTAAATATATTTGACGTCTTATCTAACACATTATGGCATCCTAACAGCCTGATGGCAAAGTTTTTGATTTGATTCTTAATATTGAGCTTATTTCCTCACTGATATTGTTCTACAGTTGTATGATTCGAGTTGATGTACCTTTAAATACTGTGGAGCATGATCTGCTTTTGTTATACGTTTACATAATTAAAAAAATATACCTTGACCTCATATCATCCGTGGGCAGGAAGACTAAGAGGGAAGAACAATCTACAGCCTCATCATGACTAGACATCAGCTGATATATGTGGCAATGTGGGTGAAGCGACTGTTGACTGTTGTAGTGTTTACTTGATGGAGGCCATGATCTTGATGTACTGGAGGGCGCTGTGTGCTGCGTCGTTGTGCGCGTTGCTACAGGAAATGCCTGTGCCGTGACACACGGTGACCGGGGAGGTGGACAGCTCTGCCAAACACTGGTACTGGCCGTTCACCGTCAGTTCATCTGCCAAAAAAAACAAAAATTAATATTAATATCAATTAATTAAGCAGTATCACACGAGAGGTTGTGATGTTGCACTCAATATCAGCATGGCTGTGATTTGATCATATGTACGAGGCTGCAGGCCGTGTACGTATTCAACAGCCCAAGACAATGACAGACGTATACAACAGTTCTACGAGCGCCATCTTAGTTAAATAAGCAACAACAGATTATGATTTGTTTGTTTCTTTCATCATTTCTTTGGATAGGTCAACACAAATAGTTCTGCACCTAGACTGGTACTGGACTGTTGCAAAGCAACACATTAACATGTTCCTGACCTGCACAGTGCACACTAGCTTGTTACTTAGTCTACGTTACCTCAAGTGTGCGCTGAAATATCCAGGTTTCTTCCCTTTATCCTCTTCTGTCGACCATACATCATTTAATTCAAATGTTATTTCTGGAAATATTTTTCATCTTTGTTTGTTACAGTCTAAGAAAGTAAACGACCGTTAATGTGACGCTGATTAACGGTTAACAGAACACCTGTAAAGCGGAGTGATACATGCGGTTAAAAGTCCCAGTGCTGTTGTACTCTATATCGGCGCTCATAGGATGCCTGTCGTCCAATCAGATTACTTGGTCGGAACTAACGGTTGTATAATATAATCAACATATTTAATAAAATATAAATGATAGCTTATTTAAAGTTACAATCCTTTACATCACATCCTGTTTTTGATTTTTGCTCTGCATTTTTTTCTGCAATAGACATTCAATGTATTTAAATTTCATAATCTTTATTAGTTATCATTATCACTATCATCTACTGCTGCTGCTTCACATTAAAAGCAATAAAGTCGCGAATCACAGGGTGGCTTTTACTGTGAAGCAGCCACAGGAAATTGATCATCAGCGCTTAAAAAAATAAAAATGCACCTGTCAGAGTGACCTGTTAGATGAAGAGCTGCAGGTGACAGACTACACCTCCAATTCCCTAGCAAAGTAACTTAGCAGCGTGAAATCAGACTGTGGTTGCAATGAGTAAACAGATACATCAGTTGCTCTTCTGTTCCTTCTCAGAGAGTTTTTGCTGTAATATTAAACTACACTGGCTGTTTCCATGGCAACCACAAGTGTCAGCAAATCAACCAGAACTAAACTCCTAAGGATTACAACTTCAGTATATTATTACATTATTGCTATGTTGCTTCAAGGTTAGGCAAACCGTAACTATGGAAACACGAACAACAGCCCCAACAGAGACATTAACGTTAATCCTGTTTACTGATAAAATATCAGCTATCACATGTTTGTATAAGCTCCAGCATGAATTAAGAAATCAAAAAAAATTATATATTATTCAGAGATTCCATTATCTCTTTGTTCTCTCACTAAATTTTTTTTAAAATTCTGTACTGAAGCTGCACTCATGAGGCGTCAGGCTTTTTTTTTTTTTTTTTTTCAAACTTCCACTCAATTATTTCTACACTTTACAGGACAGTTGAGATGCTGTGTCTGGCATCTCTCTAACGTCTGCATTGGGAAGAGCTGAGACGGGAGTGAATGAAGTAAGGAGCTGCGTTAGCTGAACAGAAAGCACTCTGGATCTTTGACAGAGAAACACCGATGCAGTGTGGGCTGTCTCACCAATATCGAAGTATGTGACCTCAAAGCCTTGCTCCTTGGACAATTCCAACATCATCTGAATGTAATCTGTGTTGGGAATGCTCAGGGGATTTCTTCTTAGTAAAGACATCTTCTCTGCTGATGAGTTCCTTAAGTTCTCAAATCGGACACTTGGTTTAGGCGTCTGAAAATGAGACGTGAAGTGTTACACAAAAAAATTTAGACATTTTAAAAACTTTTGACTCTGAAATGGTGCTAATGCCTTCAGAGGTCACAAAAAAAACGCTAGAAATATTTGACATACCCATGTGATTTCAGAACAGCCTGACAGACTTTGAAGTTTTGCCACCATTTTCTCTGCAGCTGCCTTTTTTGCTGCCTTTTTTGAGTTTCCTATAGCTGTCAAAACACAAGACAGAGAAGGAGAACAGGACGAACGAAGAAAAATTACAGCCACTTTAAAAAGATTTTACATGAATCTCTCAAAAAGACCCATACCCTTCTCTGACAGGGACTCCATTCGACAAGTAACAGTGAATTCTCTCTTGTGTGGCGGACCAGCCTCCGTTACAACTGTGTATTCAGGAAGACGCCATCCTCTCTGCAACGCTAGCTCCTACAATGAAATGCCAGAGAGGAAAATAATGAAGACAAGAAAAAACAGAGTTAATATTCTCTTTATTTGATACTGATAATGCATATTAGACAGGAAATAATCTGTTGCTGCATGCCGCTTTCAAGTACAGCTTAGTAAACGGACACTATTTTTTATTTCTGAAAGTAATTATATTTGTCAAGCTTTCCTTTTTTATTTAATTTTGGGGCATTCAAAACATATACAGACGGACGGACACACACACATACTGACACACACACACACATACAACAAAGTGCATAAATCACACATTTACAGACCTGCAGTATCCCGACTGAGTTGGGATGATTGTTTGTTTCTGCTGCAACACCATTACTCTCAGACTTCACAGGAACATTCCTGTTGGAAATCACATCAAAGCATAGCTGCAATAGATCAGCATACACTACAACCTATCAGCTTGGCAGTGTAGGGTTTCAACTAACCATTATTTTCATTATGGATTAATCTGCCAGTTATTTTCTCGATTAATGAGTAACTCTTTTTGTCTGACAGCTCAGGGTAAATTGCTTGTTTTATTCAACCAACAGTCCAAAACCCAAAGATATTCAGTACTATCATATATGATGACAGAAAGCATCAAATTCTCGCACTTTAAAAAGTAAATATTCTGGGTTTTTTAATCAAAAAATGAGTAAAATATTCAACCACTGCAGCTGTGCAGCAACGCACTGCTAAAAAAGATAACATCAGACTCACCTTCGGGCCACAGCTGGGTTAATCTGAACAATATCATTTGCCAAAACCCACACTGACACACTACAAAACCATTGCAGACTGAGTTTTGCCAAATTAAAAGTCTAAAAGGCAAAATATTCACATTTAATGAACCTGGGACCAGTGAATTTCTGGTACTTTTGCTTTGATAAATAATTAGCTAAATTAATTTTATGTCCATCAACTAATCGTTCGATCTCTACTCACACTGTTCCAGCATCTATTTGCAGCATATTCAGGGCAGCCTCTGCAGCAAGGTGTTTAGCAGCCTTTTTACTGGGACCTTGACCTGACACAAAATACAACCAGACACAGATTATGAAATACATTACAGAAATTATTCTTTAAAAAGCACCATAGCCTCAAACCACTCATCCACCCACAATGGCAAAAAAACAAATATGCCTGTAAAGACAAGATTTGAATTCCTGTTTTAAACCCTGGAAGCCCATAAGACGCCTTCAATCAATTGTGTCTCATTGTACTATCCCAGAAAGTAAGATGAACCCTAAAGGTTACTGGAAAGGACACGATGAAATAAAGAGGAAAAGAATTGTACTCTAGAGTAGTTGTTTGAAGATGTCAAATAAGAAGACTGGATTATTTCTCATCACCTCAACACTGAGAGCTTTGAAAATGCTTGACATCCTCTTCTCTGGACCTGCACTGTTCTATGCCTGAGGCGAGATACCTTTGTTAAAAAAAAAACAAGGCATATAGAGGATATATTTAAGAGTATGCTGCAGCAACAGACACAACTGTCAACAAAGAAGAAGTGACAAATAATACACTACAGACAGGAATGAGCAATGTATGACTTTCAGTTCAAATAAAAGACTTCACTCAGTGACAGACAGCTGGCAGCACAGCAAGGGTGGGTCCGTTCACGTACCTGTGCAGCCCACGTCTCCGATTTTGACACTGAAGACGAAGCTGGGCTGGTGAGCTTCTCCTTCAGCCTTCTCCATCACATACACGGGAAGGTTGCCAGTTTTGGTGCCATATTCATGCAAGATTTGTATAGGTGTTTTCCCAGGATTGCTCCTCTGTGTTTCAAGTGTGTTCAAGCTGCGTGTATTAAACAAGTATACACAAAGACCAGAAGCATAATAAATGCACTGTCGCCGTACATCTGAGCCAAAAATCAGGGCAGTTAATAGACCGAAAATAATGAATGCAAATGATAGGATGTGTTTGTTTGTATGGCAATACTTCCAACAGATATTAGCAGTTTATTCATATATACATATGAACCACCCCAAAAAGTCTTTCTGCTTTTTATGGAAGTATTTTTAACTTATTAGGATTTTTATTATTCTATTGGATATTTATTTTATTCGGATGGTTTGAAGCCTTACTGTTTACTTACTGTACCTTACTGTCTGTTGATGATTATAAATCCAAAACTACTGATAGCTTTAACTGACCATTATTTTCATTCTTCCATTCGTCCAGTCCCAGTTTCAGCTGTTTAGGACTCAAAGACATGATGCAAGTTCCTGATAAGATGACAAGGGCTCAAGGCTGGCCCACTGTGAAACTGACAAACACTCCCTCTAACCTTTTTGAGCCCTTTGTGCACACTTGTCATACATCTGTATGCAACACTAGAGATTTCGATTCTGAGAATGTTTCACAATTTATAATCTTCTAATGTTAAAAACTGAAATGATGTGGGATGTCTCATATGATGGACATTTAAGGAACTGGCGAGAACAAGTTTACATGCATGTACTGAAGCAAGCACTGTGTCGGCTTCTTTGATCTGTGAGGTGTTGCTGAATTAACTGTCATCTTATTTGATCTGCACTTCCACTCACCACAGAAATGACTCTGCCCAAGATAAATGATTTTATTAAGTGGCTTCTAGCCTATAAACCTTCCTGCACTCACACACTAAAGCTGATGCTTGCTGAGGTAAAGGATGCTGTACAGTGAACAATGAGCCTTACATTTGTTTATACTTTCTCCATCCAGGGAAGAATAATGAGGGATCTCCTCATAATAGTGATTTGTCCATCCAGTCCAGGAATTGATCTGACAGGCTTCAGGTGACAATCTGCCTCTCCAACACTCAAACAACCACAACTGCATGACTGCATCAGCCTCCTTTATATGACTATGAAATCAGTGCCAAGTGGTGAATTGACATATTGTAACACATGATGTCAACTATATTTATCATATTTTATTTATGTCTTATTGGTGTTCTGTTTGTCAAAACATTATTATAATCAGTATTGCTTAGCTGTGTCTCACTGTGCCCTGTAGCACTGTCTCGAGGATGCATATTTTGTTGTTATTACTGTCTTTATGGAGTCTTTTTATCCATGTTGATAAATGTACATTGTCTTTAGAAATAAAACGATGAAGTGACATTTCTCATCTCTCATTTTAAATCATCATCCCAACACATTTTGTAGAATAAGTCACTGCAGGTACAGTCGCTCTGAGCCACGTTTATAACTGTAGTTTTATCTTTCACAGCATAAAAGCTAACGCTGTTGAATCTTTATTTAACATAAACTAAACACATGGGAGAGGGTTGGATGATGATGATTTTATTATTACTTTTAACATTGTGGCAGACTGAGTTTTATCCGTCAAACCTAAAATACTGTACGTTAGCCAGCTAAGCTAACCCCGGTAACTCCAGCTCACCGACATTAATGCTGTTAGCTCATTTAATTAAAGGTATATTCATATGTTTGTTTATTCTGACGCTACCAGGGCTTAAATATAAAAGGTATAGAAGGTTAAATATCAGTGATATAACTTCATAACGCTTCTTTTTGGGCATTAACAGCATTAAGATCCAGCTATTGCTCAAGCAATAGAAAATTAATTTTAGCATTAATTTTATTTGTCACATTTTCACTTCTGTGGAATCCACGTCCAGCTTCACTGGTGATATTTAGTGTTTTTGTATTTGTTTCTTTATGCCTTGATATTTTAACACTTCATAAATGCTGCCATTGTGTCATTGTTAAAGGTTAGCCATCGTTAAACACATTTTAATACATTTAAACGATTAAAAACAACTAACCTGACGTCGGCGGTGGTTTTCACTGCTGGTGACTGATATCCCTCCTGAGACATATTTACAAGTTTCTGTGGTCAGCGGGCTGAGCAAAGACTTCGGTCAAGGTAAAATCTCACACACACACCACTGTGAGAGATTTTTCTGAGCATCTAGTTAAGTTACTGTGAAGGAAATTAAGTGGCCTAAAAAACGCTATCAACTCCTCATTGCAGCCTAGCCGGGGAAATTACCGAATTCAACATCAACATCAACATCCAGGTCAGCGGCAGGTCAACTGATGGCACTGCGCGGAGCTAAGTTGTTTACCGCCACCTGCTGGTAGGTGATGGTAGTTCACCCAGGGCTTAACCGCATTCAGATTTCAAGTGCTTTTCTGTGTATAATTTAATGCAAGAAGGAAATCTGGGATTAGCTAAAGATGAGGAAATGCATTTAAATTTAAGATAAACCTCGAAATAAACACAGGAAAAACCAAAGAGCTGGCAATAGATTTCAGCTGGACCAAACACCCCCCACCCACACCACTGAATAATCAGGGTATGGACACTGAGATTGTAAAATCATACAAATACTTGGCTTTGCATTTAAACAATAAACTGGACTGCATGGACAATATTCATACATTATACAAGAGAGGACAGAGCAGACTTAATCTGCTGAGGAGACTCAGATGAACTATTGTCTAATATTAAATTGTATTGTCAATGACCTGTGTGCAGACATTTCCTGAATAAGAGAACACAGAATAAATAAAGAATTTGTCACCAAAGACACATTTTCCCTCCAATTGTGATTAATTCAAGATGTTCAATGAACAACTGCACTGAAGAGCAGCAGGTTCAGCAGGTTATGAATGTAACAGACTGTAACAAAATACATATAAAGAGTGCATTTTTTTTAATATATGTATGTAAACAAACAGAATGAATAGGTTTTCAAATTGCTAAATACTTTCATAGTATAGAAATTTATTGCTTGACTGATGGGAAATTGTTGTTTTTGAATTGCCGCACAGATTATGTGGATTTCTAATGTGTAACAACCATATGCTCCTAGTCATATAAAATGACAATGGTAACAATAATACACTCACAGCTTGAAGAATAAAAAAAAACCTAATCGTACATGTATGAAAAGAATAAAAGCCAGGATGTTGCATTTACTTCTGAATTGATGTGCATGATTCGATTGTACAGTTCATTTAATATCATGTAAAAATATTTCATTTTGACAATTACACGTAGATATCGTACCAGAATGACTGTCTCATATAAACCTTTAAACAATTGTGTGACAAAATCATCTCCAATAAAGTTTTCAGCCACGCCATTGTCTTTATCAGCAAATGCAGGCTGGCTCAGGGGTCGTCATAAAAATATAAAACACATTTGGATAAAGCTTTGCAACAGTTTTTGTAAGATAAAGACCCCTTTCAGGGAACATCGGATGTGTGAGACAGCAGGCTGGGAGGACGGGCTTCAGGGATAGGAAAAACCACTTTCTTCCTGAGTGAGAAGGCTGGTTGAGGCATTTGCTTTTTTTTACCGGCAAAATCGGACCTCTCGCTAACATCAGCATTCACTTTTGTCAGGATAGACACGAGGTCAATCCCCCTGGAAAAGACAAGAGATACAATTAGATGGTGGCCTAAAAAACTACCAACGTAGAATAAATGATTGTCTAATTTTAACTATCATATATATGAGAAGTGACTAAATTAGAGGTGAAGAAAGTACTAAAATAATTGACTTAAGCATAAGAAACAATAGCACACTATAAAAATACAGTTCAGGCATCAAAATTAAAAGTACTCTCTATGAAGAATGAAATCTGTCTGTGTCATATTATCATATTATTGAAATACTAATATTGATGGAACAATAGTAGTTTAAGATACAATAATGCATCATTTATGTATCATAAACTCATTATATGTTTAGTTTTCTGAAATGTAATTGTAACTGTAAATGTAGTAAAAAGTAAAAACATTTCCCACTGAAATGAGAAAAAATATTAAGTATAAAGAATCATATAATGGAAATATAAATGTAAATTAACTTACTTTCCAGAACTATAAAAATTCATATCATCCAAAAACATCTGATATGCTGTGTCACTAACCTGGGCACCATCTGGACCAGGTTTTGGCACAATGACTGAATAAACCAGGTGCCATTCTTCCTCTCTCTGAAGGAGGCGAAAAAAGGAACGGTGGCCATTGCCTGCAGGAAATCAGCATCACATGGGATAGAGTTGTTCGCTACAACAGCATCACTACTAACAGGACTATGTGCAATGCCATCCGCCTCGACGTAGACGGCCCTTTGCTCTCTGGTGCCCTGGCAAGCCTGGATGAAAAACAGCTTGGGTTTTGTTGCCAAAGAGGGACACATTACTCCATTCAAAGGCTCCATCAGTTCCATGAGCTTAACGTTGTTGCCGTCCACACCACACACCCCTCCCTGCTGACCATGGCTAAGAACACAGCATACCACACAGTCCATCTGACTGTGGTCTCTTCTGCCGAGCTCCTGCAACACAGACAGCATCTGCCTGCTCGTACAGTCGCGCCGTGTCTCGATCTCAAAGCCCAGCCACTTAAACACATCGTGTAGACACTCTGGAAGATATATACGTATAAATGTAAATACACACAGCAACATGCCCGCATGCAGACAGGGCAGGGCTGGAATACATGCACCTGTTTTCATCTGAGATTTCCAACATTACATAAACATAAGCTTACTTTCATCAATCATGGTCCCCTCCCGATTCTTGAGATTGGATTCAGAGAAGTTGTTGTTGTTTACTATCAAGCAGAAACCTCTCTTTGCTGCCGTCATGGGATATATCCCCAAATCCTACAGAGATAAAGAGAAAAGTTACATGTTCATGCGATGAGAAGCAAAGCAGGGTCCTGGGCGGCCATGAGCACATATACTTGTATAAATAGGACGATATAAATCACCCACCTCACTGTTTGTATTGGTAGCCTGAAAAATCAGCTCTTCAGGGGAGGTCTCGTGTTCTTGAGACAGCAACAATCCCAGGGCATCTCTTCTCACTATGAGACAATGTGATGATCACAGATTTGAAGAGCAACAATTTTCAGCAAAGTCAGTGGCAAAAATTATATAGATTATTTTCTGTGTGAATATATCTACAAAAACCTTCCAAGGACGTACAGCTGCTTGTTTCAGTGTGTAAACCACTCAGTCCATGTGACAGGGCTCCATTTTCATCTTCACCCAACACATCTGGAAGATCTAGGAAAGTAATAAAAGAGGATTCAGAATAACCCAGTCCACTGAACTACACTTGAAAACAGTTTTTGTTGTAAAACAAAAAAACCCAAACCTCAAAACTCACCCATAGAGGTGTTGGAAGAATTCAAGGAACTCTATGTTGGACACAAGAGAAATTAAAAATGACCATTAAGGACAAACAAATGTCACGTGTCATTTAAGTGTGTGAATTCTATCAGTTTCTCACCTGGGCCGATAACTGGAATTCTTCAAAGGAGGAAAAAAAAAAAAAAACATCATTAGAATTATAATTCTTGACAAAATGGTTAAAAAAACATTGTATGTTGACTGTGAGGGCAGTGGCACATTAACTTATACATCAGACTTACAGCTACAATTACACATATTTGAGAGTAGGAAAAAAATAAAGTTTGTTTGACTTTTACTCTTTACTTCGCTTTTTACGCTTTTACTTCTCTACATGTAAATACACTTAAGAGAAGAGACGTGTTATTATATATCAGTTTACCTGATCTTCTACTCGAGACGGACCTTTCAGAATTTAAAGATTGAGGGTCCTGATAAAGAACACAGAGAAAACAAGACACTGCAACAAATGGCTATGGCAGAAAGAATAGCATGTGACACTGCAGTGATGTGAGGATAATATCATGGTAGAAATCTTTCAGTGCAACTCGGACGGATTCAAAGCAGAATCAAAGACTGTACCTGGTTTAGTTCAAAGGGGCAAGTTATAGACCTCGATCTGCCGAACTGTTGAGCCATAGGCCTGGTTGGATGAACTGTGATGAAAAAAAAAAAAGAGAAAAGTAAACAAACAGTAACATGATTTACATACAGATTAATCAGCACATATTAAAAACAAGACAAAAAAATACAAGTCTCCTCACTGTAAATGATCAAATATGGGGGTTTAAGGTTAAGGTTAGGGTAAGGGCTCCGGTTGGTCAATGCAATGTCCCTTTAAGTGACTTCATGGAGGCCCTGCTGTTTCCAGTGCTGCCGTCTTCACCACGTGGTGTCTTCACATTTTTCCATTCCTGTTCTTGATTTAATCTGCCTGCCTCCTGTACTGTTCCTATTGAAGTCTGAGGTAAGGTCTTTTTGCTGACTCTAACATCTGCTGTTGCGTCCTCATTCTTACATTTGTTGTTGGCAGTAACGTTTGCAATGAGAATTTTCTTTATCTTACCTGGCAGTGCTTTGAACTGGTTGATCTTTTCTTTCAACATGGGACAGATTGACTGTATCATTTTCTCCAGTTCGTTTAAATTAGTGTCACTGAGGAGGTCCATGTGCTCCATCTCCAGGAAGACCTCCAGCGTAGTCTGAAAATCAGATTTACAGTTACATTTCATTTTATCATAAGGTAATATGATGTATACTTCACAGCGGAAACTTCATTAATGTTTTTCAAATGTCTTTTTAGATCAATTAAACATGTATGAAGTTGAAGCGCTATTTATAAAATATAGTTTGTATGTTTATGACTATGGCTGATTGTCTAAACACCTCTGCATCTAACTTGTCTCTTCTCCTCAAACATGGCTTTCAAACATTGACAATCTGAAGAAGCACTCACAACATTGTCCTCCAGTTTTCTACGTGGCAGCGTTTTGTTCAACAAGAACTTCACATGATTCAAGTCATCATCAGTAATCTCCTCAGACAGGCTGTAGAGTAGCTTCCTGGAATAACAGAAAATAAACTGTTGAGTGTTGTCAGAGTAGGCCTGGTGCTTGACTGGACGGCTCCACTTTTTCTTCTCCTGATACAATCTTCGATGCCTACATTGGTCAGTACCAAGTCCCGATTCCATTACCAGTAATCTTTATTTTTCATAAATAAAAATGTGTATCTGAATCAGACTGAATATGCAACTATTTTGATTGTTGTTGAATCTTTTAGGTTATAAAGTGCCAGAACAATTTAGTTGTTCCAGCTTCTAAAATGTGAATATGTGCAGGTTTTATAGTAGTAGTCTTCTACAACAGAGAATTTAATATATTTGAGTTTTGGACTGTTGTTCAGACAAAAAAAGAAGAGGTCACGTTAGACTGTGAGAAACTGTGATGAGCATTTTTTTACTCTTTTCCCGACGATTAACAAATTTCTCAAGAAAATGATCTGCACACTTATCAGTCATGACAATGAACCTACTTCTATGTAACATGAAGCTGTAACTATATACACACATTTTTATACTTTTTTTTTTTTTGCTTTGACTGCAAAAACAGGGCATGTATTTGTACTTGTAACTTTGTAGTTTCCTGCTTTGAACATGTTCACAAAAGCAGTTGATATAATGTTTGCACAAATCTTATTGAAACATTCCTCACATAATGTACTCCACAAACTTCAAGCAAAATGAGGTTGACTTTCACGCATCATTTCACAAATTCTTTATTGGCTCTGATACAAATCCCATGCTGTATATGTATGTAGATTGGTGCATTCCTATTTAGCAAAGTGTTTACGAAGATTTTTCTGTAAGGTAAATCATACTTGATTTACTTTAAAAAAAAAAAAAAAAAAAAAAGTAAAATACATTCAGCCCACCTGTAAGGAGAGATGAGGCTACTGGTTGCAGAATCTCGATCAGTGAGCGCGAGGTCACGGACCAGACGGGTGCGTTTTATAGTGGTGAGAAGCTCAGTCAACAGGTGTGGATGCTCAGGTGAGAGATAGTCTTGATCGGCCAGACGAGAGAAGAGGTCATTGGCTGACTCCACAGAGGTCGGGTTTTGGCCCAGGAGGTCAGTGCAAAGAAATGCTAAATCTTTTACCTCGTCCTTTCGCAGGGCCTTCCCTACCTCCAACAGCAGCCTCTGAAAATCCATTTCCTGTAGTAAAAACAAGATAAACTCACTCAGATGTTTTTCTCTTTCTCTAACATTGTGTAGTACATCGTACCAGTCATTACTTCCTCATTGAGTTACTTTATAACCACAATTTGATTTAGTGAAATTGATCACAGGTAATGTTAATAACATCTGATGGCGTTCTGGAGTAGGTTGTGTGCATTCTTTTTAGCTTTTAGTCAATGTCTACATTTTTACACACCATGGGACTGATACTTTTCACCCTATATATCTATATAGAGCACATACCATTCAGGTTTAGACCTAACTACAGTGGCTTGGGTTCAAGTCCAGCCCGAAGCCCCCCTGCTGCATGTCATCCCCTCTCTCTCCCTGACTTTCCTGTCTCTCGCTCACGGCAGCTATCGTAATAAAAGCAAAAACTGCCCCCAAAAAAGACTAAACTGAACTCATTGTGCTTGGCCCTAAACACCTCAGAAAAAAATATATCATATAGTTACACTGGATGGCATTAACTTGGCCTCCAGTTCTACTATAAGGAACCATGTGGTTGTTTTTGACGAAACATTAGCCTTAGAAACATCCTGTCTTAAAAGGATGCTGAAAAACGAGTCGTTCCAAAATGCAGCAACCTGTGTACTGACAGGAACTAGAAAAAAATATCAGATTTCTCTCGTGTTCACTGCATTGGCTCCCTGTAAATAATAACCAAGCTCCATCACATCTTAAAAACCTCGTAGTACTCTCTTATTCCAAAAGAACTCATCACTCTCTATGTGCAGCCTTACTTGTGGCACCTAAAGTCTCCAAGAGTAGAATGGGAGGCAGAGCCTTCAGCTATCAGGCTCTTCTCCTGTGCAACCAGCTCCTACTTTGGGTTTAGGGAGGCAGACACCCTCTCTACATTAAAGATTGGAACTAAAATTTTGTTCTTTGATAGTTACAGCTGGCTAAGCCCTGATCCCTGAATCATCCCTCAGTTATGTCTGCCATCGGCAGACGCTGCTGGAGGAACTCCCATGATGCAGCGCTTCTTCTTTTAAATGTCGTATCTAAATATAATAATTACATACCATCACGTAATCACTTCTTCACACTTGCAGCTGCATCACTTTCACTATCTATGTTGTCAAAAGGTTTGATTAGATTTTCTGCATGATTTAACCACGGGACAGATTTTCTACTCAACCCAAACATGTCGCGCAGTTTTACCTGTTTGGAGACGAGTTTTCAGCAGGTCAGACTGAGGAGGATATTTGTCGTCTACTTCAACATACCCGAAGTACCGTAGGCAATAGTACACTACTGAAATATGTTGTCTGAAATCACACACATGAACTTCACAGTTCGGTGCGCAGCTCACGTCGACCGAGCAGGAAGTAGGTTACAAATCGAAAGTATAAGCGTTGAAGGCTGTACCACACGTGCTTACATCACTCCAGAGAGAGAGGGATGGATCGTGGTCGGCTTTAACCCCAGAAACAGGGTAGTTTGTCACACCTGAATACACAGCCTGTAACTTGGTGACATAAAGTCAAGTAACATGTCATAAAAGTATGATAATAATTAATTTAGGTTAAACTAGAATAATCTTAATTTGAATTTAGATGTTAAATGTAGCCAGAGGAAACAGCATAAACTTTCTAAACTTACATCAACGTCTATATTTGCTTGATTTGTCACAATTACCCAGTGGGTAGACTATCAGTGTTGTTCTTTGGGTTCAGGATGTGTGCACCAAAATGGAATTTAACATTTGACAATATTTGATAATGGAGTCAGTGCAGAAACGTTAGGTAAAATTATCAGGAAATCATAAGAAAATAATTATTTGGAAATTACAAAAAAAAAAAAGTCTTACAGTACCGTAGGTTTAATAAATCTCTGACTACATTTTTTACAACAGCTTCCGGTCTGTTGGCCATGTCAGGTCACACATGTCCTACAAATATTCAACAACAACTTACAGCCAAGATACATGAATTTATTGTACTTAAAATAATCATACACATAGATGAACAAACACACAGGTAATCTTATAATCATTTTGACAAGAATCGACTATTGTCCATATATTGTCATATAAAATATTAGTTTTGATATAGGGACATATGCTGTCACTGGAACATATGATAACAAAAATTAGGGCATATCAGTTTTGAATCAGTGCAAGAAGTATCAAACTGTAGGTGACCATAGCAGCAATACTGCATGTATGCAGTGTTACCAGTTAACACACAGAGGTAAGAAACTATGAAAAATTTGACTATTATTTCGAGTCAGTTTAGCCTATTTTCGTATTTGAAAAGTCTTCATAATATTAAGTGGTAATACACTTTAAGGCATGCTATCTAATGGTGTCAAGTGAACTCTGTCCAGTATTTTCATTTATTAAGACACTTTATTGTCCATTAACATTGAGAAAATATGTCTATGATAAGTCAACAAAACTCAGCATTGAGAACCACACTGCCCTACAAAGGCAGAGAGCTGTTAAGCACTACAGAAAAGCTGAAGTTGAAAAAAAGTTTTAAACATTGATGTATTAAGAACTTTTTAATCATATTTATATGTAATTTAAAAGTAGCTTAACCACACCAAACTGTAAGTTCCACTAGAGTCAAAATTCACTAGGTACTGCTACTCTGCTAAGCTAGGCAAGTTACCTCTTTAGCAGGGTTACTTTAACTATTTTTTTCTCTATGACTAGATTTGGCTGCTGCTTTAATTACACAGTACAAACTAAACAAACTTAATTATCGAGATGTTACTTCATCAAAAATTATATATTTCAATTGCAGGAAACAGGTGAAGGCAAAGTAAGTAAATTAAGCTTTAGTCAGGTCAAGCTAGCTGACCTAAATTTGACACTCTTTAGTTAGTTTGACTGTTTCATTTGGTTTTTAGCAGGATTTTGTTGTATATAACATCCCCATTTCTTTGCAATTAATTTCTTTTACATGAAAAAAGCTAATTTCACATCCCATTCTGATCTGAAGTGAATTTTGACTGTAAATATGTAGTTACAGCATCTTAGCTTTGTAGGGCAGCATACAGCTCCACAAATTCCCCTTAAGGTTGCATTATATTTTTGAAATGATATATAAATTATATTTTTTTCAGAAGAAAAGAAAATATTGATTAATACTATAAACTAAAATCTCATTAATTATGTGTGCGTATTTGTTTGTTTGATTTGGGTTTGATCTTCAAGGTCTTGATGTGTCCTCTGCGTCTCACTCTGACACTGAGCCATGCCCGGGAGTTCACACCTGAGCTGTTGAACCTGAAGGTCTCTATGAAGGACACACACACACACACACACACACACACACACACACACACACACACACACACACACACTCACACACACACACACAGAAAAAGGCAGCATTGTACAACATTAATGGTAAAACAACCTTTCTTGATTCAGCCACATCATCCATAAAAATGAAACCTTTGGACACAGGTTTTACATTGAATACAAGCCAGTTAACTTTTAATGCACCAAACAGTTAAGTGAACTCTGTCACCATTCACATCCAACAGTGCCGCAGAACCACAAGGCACAATCATGTCCCCAGTTCTGATTTAAAGTTGAAACTTTGAAACTCATACACCCATATTCATGAATGTCTGCAAAGACTGGGGAAAAGGGAGGTCTCAGTCTTGCTGTAGGTTCGTGAAGTACATAGTATGCTGCATGAGTTTGGTGATACTTCAGAGATGCGAAGTAGGCAATCTCATTCCTCAACTGATGAGGTCCACTGTGTCACCAGAGGGCTCATCAATGCAACGTGGTGTCCCATATTATTCCCCTCTTGATTTAGATAACTTAAGGTGCCCTGCTGACTGGATCATTTCTGCAACATTTACAGCACAAGTAAAAGCAGAATCTTACATTTAGCAGCATTAAAAACATAATTTACAAGGTTTTCATTGGTGGCACTTTGTGCTCAAAGTATAGCATGGTATAGCATGCATTCACATAATAATTTTTACATGTGGAAATCTGGAGTACATTTCTTGATATAGCCTACAGAATGTGCATTTTGCCCCAAATTCACAGTAGCTGGTGCAAATATATATGTATATATAGAAAGAGAAAGTAGCTATAGGATTTGAGATGTATGTTATTCAGGCTGTAGTATATAGAAGCTAAAGACTTACTGTCTTCAAAAATGAAACAGAAAATCCAGTTTTCATTTCTGGATATTGAGAAAGTGTAATTATTGTCTTCTACGTACTCCTAAGTCTTTTGGACCAACCAATCTCACTAGTGTTCTCTCCACTACCAGTGATGGAAAAAGTACCCAGATCCATCTGTTAAGTTAAAATGCAGTAGTATCATCAGAAATTAACAGAAAAATGCCTACTGGTGTATTAATGAGTAAACAGCATTTTTTATCTTGTGCCTGGTCATGCATTAATTCATTTAACCTATTTCATATCCCCATATGGCAGTTTAATTTACAGCAATGCACCATATTTTATTGGTTCACAGCAGGTTTTAAATGTAAAATCTATAACTTGTAGCAAGCAGTAAAATAAACATATAGTCTAAAAGTAAAAGTGTGTGTGTGTGTGTGTGTGTGTGTGTGTGTGTGTGTGTGTGTGTGTGTGTGGTTGAACACTTACTGTCAGTAATGAGGGAATGTACAGCGGTGATGTGTCTCCGTCCGAGGCCATGACTCCTGGACAGCACGCAGTCGACATAGATGTCCCAGAAAACCCGGGCCAGGTCCCAGTACAGCGCCGTGTGTTTGCTGTTGTCTGACGACTTGAGGAACACCATCAGGTCCCAGAAGGCGGGCACCGTGTCAGCGATCCTCGGGGAGCGCATCTCCAGCAGCAGCGCCGAGGAGGAGTCCCAGCACTGCGGGTTTGCCCGGTGGGCCGTCAGGGGGTCCACTTGACCCGGCTTCTGGCCCTGCAACGGCACGGCACACATGCAGCTTAGCACAAACACCGTGGCCAAAGGTATGTTCACGAGCACTGGGACCATCTGCAGAGGACACAAAACAGGTCAGCTTTTTCTATTGATTTATCGGTAAAGTTTAGTAACAATATTGATCAAGTTTAATAGCTTTTAGGGTGATACAACTTTTGACGTTATGTAAATACTGAAGAAAAATAAGGCCGGTACAAATACTTAAAATGTCACATTCATGTTGCATATGCTAAAAGTACTGCATAATAATTCGCCTCACACTCAAGAGTTAACAGTGATAATCTGTTCTGCAAATTCAAACATGCAAATTAGGCCTAAACGTTGTGTAAATAGAGAGCAGTCAGATTATTTTCTAGTAGAATAGTGTACTTACCACTAAAGCTCGGTGGACTAACAAGACTATAATGTTGATTGGAGTTTGGTAAATATCTGTTGGGGCTTAATTGACGTCAGTGCCAACCTCCTCTGCACGCACGAGTTAGCGTAGTGCTTGCTTTTATTCATTGGTACCTTAGTTGTTTGTATTTGTTGCATTACTTTCCAGGTAAAATACGCATGTTCAGTTTTTTTAAGATTAATTAATATGCATGCTTGTACATTGTGCAAAAAATATCAACATCTTCTGTGCAAAACTGTTGAGTTACCCCCTTGAAAGAGTACAAATTATTATTAAATGATAAAATATTCTTAAGTGAGCATGCGTTGTAAAAGAAAGCACATTTCTTAGGGTTGTTCTGCACACTCTGATCACCCTTGTCATCACAAAAAAAAATAGCCACTGTCTGTTTCCACTCATAGCTGAGCTGCTATCATACAATCCAAAAATAAGATCATTTCATTAAATGATTTCTCAGCTCTGCTTTGCACAGATTAAAATCCTGCTCAACAAGAAAAAATGTGTTTTAGTTTCATGTGCTTTATGAGCTTTTGATGCTACAGGACAGACTCTGACCATATGACTGGTCCACTTGATCACCATTAAGCTATTAATTATTCTATTCAATGTCAGAAAATGACTATTCCCTAGATATCCCATCTGAAGATGCCCCTGTAGCCCAAGTGGGCATCTTCAGATTTCTTTTTTTCCTTTTATTTCTTGAGATGGGGAATGATAAGGCTTCTATGGTTTGTAGATGACACATTTGAGTTATGAGTCCCTTAAGAAAACCAAATTGTTTGGGCTCAAGTAAAGAACAAATGTAATTTATGTTACCACGTCTTCCAAATTTTTAAATTAAGTATTACAGTACTACAGAATCTTCATTCAGGGTATGAAGGCAATATGGCATTTTGTGCTCAATGTATACATAGGACACAAGTTTTCAGTTCAAGATAAAGAGCCAGCGGAAAAAACATAAGCAATCTGACCTCAGACAGTTGGGTGGTTCTGCTTTCTGTAAAAACAAGTTCAATGATGAATGGTGTTCCAGAGAGTGGTGCACAAGTTACATTTCTAGGCTTTTACTGAAATGTCACATGCATACTTGATCTCAAATGTAATTACTTTCTCAGTGAGAGGCCAACACTAAATGTACGGGGTGGGTTTCTTACTCAGTCATTCATTCTTCTGATGATGCAAAAAAGCAGACTTTACCACATTTTCCGCTGCAAAGCCTAAATTATAACTTGAATACCATTTTCTTATGCATATTGAAACACAAAGTGTAATGTTAGGATGCCTCTAGACAGGAAGTGAAGCAGTAAGGCACAAATTATTATTATTAAATGAAAATCTTTTATTGCTCTGCATGCTATGAGGAAAAAAACATTTCTGAGACAGTCCACAGTGATCTTTTCTCAACACACTAATCAACCTGTCATATCAGTAATTTACCAACCAGAGGTATTTGTAACCCTGGGGGTACTATTGCGGTTGCTAGAGGGTACATAAATTGTGTTGTAGCTCAATTAATCTGAAAAAACAAAAAGTACAGTTTGATTTAAAAAATATTTATTCATTCTTATATACTGAGTCAGTTGTAACACCTTGTGTTGCAGTTGAATGTGTGAGAAAACCATTAGCATGCGAGTAGAGAAGTTGAAACAATCAAAATGATAAGGTAAACAGTGTCATTAACACAAAATAATGGATAAGCAATTCAAAGTTATCAAAAGGTAATGGCTAAACGGTTGAAATAGTTAGCTAAATGCACTTAGCACACATGGTGCAACATTATTTTTAATAGTGTTTTAGGCAGCCTGATGAATTTAAGTGCAATATTCATTTTCCTTTTATCACTGACTTGGTTTCTACCGACCTCTTAAAGGCCCTAAAATTTTGTTCTCAACCAGCTTCTTTCTAAAAATGATGTGGCCCTACAGGAACACACAGTTGTCCTCCAAAGAGCAGTTTGGGTTATTTGACATGAGATATTTCTGTGTTATTCTCATTAACCAACATTTATTTAGCAAAATTTGATTCAAAATGTGATAGCAATTGTGAGGTTGTTTGCCGATTCCCAGCAACTGTTGATCAAATGTGATGAAACCACAGCTGCACAGTCCTGATGGAGCAGATTTGACTTTTTGACTGTAAAGTCTAAAATAATATCTCAGGGTGTTTTTTCTAATATTTCATCATATGGAGAAATATCTGAGATTTGAAGTTGAGTTTTCAGGGGTTTTATAGTCACCAGAATGCAGACATGTTTAGTACCTCAAGGTTTCCTTTAATGATGAGATAGAGAAGTTTTGGTCCTCTGTATGAAGCTTGCAATTGCTCGCTCTGCTGCTGTTTGCTTTCATCAGCAGCATTCATGCGGAGGAACCTTTCACCATTCTGGAAGAAATTGCTCTTACACCATCAAGTTTCCCGAGGAGGCCGACTTCTGCCAGATGTCCAGATTTGTTTGGTGAGCAGAAGCTTGTTTTGTGGAACACCTCTGACCTCGATTGTTTTTCGACAGGGTAAATATTTCTGATAACACGATCCACAGCCTGACTCATTCAGACTCTGGTTTGTACCAGGTGGAGTGTGGGACCAAGGAGGCCATGACATACAAGGAAAACATCAGTGTTACTGTTTGCACTAGGAAGCGTAAGATGATTTAAATATTTTATTATTTAAATCTAATAAATTAATTTTAAATTAAATTAAATGGTTGTATAATTGTGACCATAATTCTTTTAAAATAATTTTGTACAAAAACTCTATGTATAAGACATTTCGTTGCTATTATTCATGTTGCGCAAATAAAAATTTGCTATAATCAAAGATACATGTTGCAGGCATTTCCTTCATTTTTATGGAGAAACACATCACATCTGCACACAGAACTGAAGTCCTCATTTCATACAATTAGTTGTCAATCAAGACAAGGATCCAACATGGGCCAACACCTTAAACTATAGAGGCAATACAAGCTTAAATCCCTCATCTCTTATGTGATCCTTATTAACATATTTAAATTAAATTTTATGTTTAGAAAGATAAGTGGTAAACTCACAAATTAGCATTATATGATTACCAAAAGCTTACCACAGAGTACCACAAACACACTGTGAATCTCTGTAGAAAATGGTACTATGTGTGGTCAATAGTACTTCTGTGAGAATATTATAGGATATTATAGTGACTTTTTTTTATGAGGAAACGGATGACAACAATTGCAGAAAAAGTGCATCAATGTATGTAGTTCTAATATACACCTCCTGGTGCAACTTAGACACATCATCAGTGTTGTATCCTGGGGTCACAGGGTGTTTCGGGTCTCACAAAAGACACCCTCGCCCAGGCGACCCAGCTGGGGTGATCAGTCCCAGCTTGTGTCTAAGTAGCACGTGTGGTCCACAGATCGCCCTGCTTGATCCACAGCCATCTGGACGCCTTTTCTGCCGCGTCAGTGATGTTCTTGATGGCTCTTCTATTCTGCAGTCCCTTCACACCCAGCATCTTGAGTGCCCTGATGAGAGACTGGCCAGCGAATCCTCTGCACCCGACCTCGATGGGGTTGCATCGGGTTCTCCATCCCCTGCTACGGCATTCACCTGCCAGCTCCTCATACTTGGCCCTCTTCCTCTCAAAGGCCTCCTCCATCCGGTCTTCCCAGGGAACAGTCAACTCCAGCAGGACCACTTGTCTCATTGTTTCTGACACCAGGACCATGTCTGGCCTGAGTGTGGTCACTGCGATGTTCTCCGGGAACTTGAGCTGTCTCCCTAGGTCGACTTTCAGCTGCCAGTCCCGAGCTGTTGCCAGCAGCCCCCCATCTTCTGGCTGGAGCTTAGATTTATTGTCCAGTCATGCAAGTGGCCTCAATCTTCACATCTGTCTCTGCAGGGACCATCTCATATTTAAAATAATATTTTTTAATAAAAATACAAAAGGATAAAAGGCTTAAAGTAATGACAGACTAAGATCATTAACAGTGCAGTAACATGTCATGGCCATATATATATTGAAGTGTGGTCTACAGTAATTCATAAGCTGAAGATGTAATTTAGCCTTGCATATCTTAGCAAAAAAACATTAATCCTACAAACTCAGCTGCACTAAGTTACTGGTCTTAATATTTGGGGCACATTTGTCATAGCAGTGAAAAGACAGCAAAGCGTGGATAAAATTTGTCAGTTTATTCATCGGTCCAACTGTACATGATGCAGTGAGAGAGGGACACCAGACGATGAGTAACATGGAGGATTACAACAATGCCAGTGCTATGGCAGCACCTGGAACACACCAACTATCAGCTGGACTGGAAATAATAGCCCTGCACAAGGAAACTGTTCAGGCCTCAATATGTACAGGCACCATACAGTGTGTTTGTGTGCGTGTGTGTGATTAAAAATATCAGACTGAATGAAAAACACACAAAAATGATTTTCAGTTCCACAAATGTAAAAGGGTGCTCTCTCATATTCATCGGAAATATTCAGTTTTTTAAAATTATTTTATTTGTCCATTCATAGTTTGAGTACGTTGAAGCGAGATGAAACGAGACGTGGGAGTGGCCAGATACAAAAGATTAGTTGATTAGCAGAGGTTTTTGTAATTCCATGTCTACATTGATATCATTATTACCCATACTTTTGTGCAATATCTCTCTTTGCATAGTAAATAAAAGTTAAATGTTTTTGTTGTTGACATGCACCTACCTTTTGTAGCATATTTTTCTTGCTGATTTTGGGGACTTCCATATAGAATCATAAGCCCACTATAGTGATTGCATGCAGCGTTACCTGTAGAGCTGAACTTGATTTCTACCAAGAGTTTATGAGAGCAAAAGGCTAAGCCAGTATAGTGGGTGTTGATGAGGACTGTTAAGTGAGACCTGGCTGGACAGGTGAGCGCCTGCATGGACAGACTTCATGCCCTCAGCAGTAGGAGAGGCACCACTGGCTGCAGACAGAGGGGAAAGTGCTCTGTGTGCAACAACATCCATATGTTCAGGTGATCGGTTCTTTGGCTTTTGAGTCACTGTTGAAGATACTTCAGGGGGAAATCTTATGATGTTAATCTGACGTGATCGCAGTCTGAATCCCTCTAGAACTGACATGCTTCTCCTCGACCCCGCAGCTGCTCTGTCTGCTGAAGTGAATGTAACCTTTGATCTCTGCCCGCACAGTCGCAGCAAGCTGTGCAGCGTACGACTACAATTTAGGCTCAAATCATAATTGCAGTTTTTTTTTTCAATAACATTGCCAAAAACACCCGCTATACAACATGCTAAGATAAAAAACAAAAGCAATTGATGTTCTTGTAAAATATGCTGATAATTCCAAACCTGAACTCCTTATTTATGTACAGTTTTGTGTGTGTGCATTCATTATGTGGTCTGCATTGCCCTAATGGGTCGTGACATGCAGCCTCCTCATTCATCTACAGCACCTAAACATGAACTATAGGTGCTTCAATCTGCTTTCCACTGGGTTTGGTTTTTTAACAAGGCTATCTCCTCCGTTGGATAGTTCCTTTTTTTTTCTCTGTATGTTTTTTTTGCGGTATATTTATAGCTTTCGTAGCCATGCAGAGCCCTGTAAAGTGGGCTCTTCATGCCGGGGGCGGGG
>NW_019520238.1:101127-139851 GCF_002814215.2 Seriola lalandi dorsalis
GGTGGGGGGTGGGTGGGCCAGCAAGCAGCACGCTTTGTGCGGATAATCATGCCAGGTGAGAGAGTGGTGTGGATTCCGCCTAAACGCCTGTGCACTGGCACTAAAGGATGGAAGAGGGGCTCTGTCACTCTAGAGACCAGGGTGGGCAGGGGAGGGTGGGGGTTGGGGGGTTGTTACATGAGTGAGGTGAAGTTGAAGAGGCTGCATTTCTTATGTCACTACGATGGAATTTGTTAAAATGTCCACTATGTCTTTTTCAAGTAAATCTAATGCCAAAGATCAGCAGCAATAAGTGCAGTCCAGCTGTCAGGTAGCCAACTAAGGAAGCCTTTGAGGAGTCCATCAGTGATTGCCATCTCTCCGTGGGTTAAATGGCTGTGGCGTTGGGGTCGTATCGCCGTTTCTTCACATTTCTTATGAGGAGACAAGAAACAGGAGTCAGTGTCTGCGATAATCACATCTGTTAACACAGCTAGTGCAACCTGGACAAGCAACCACACTCATCTCTTCAGATCACACTTGTACTCACAAGCAAATGCTGTAAAGATCCTTTAACTTACTGTTTTATTCAATGAAATGAAATGAAAACAGTCAGTATTGTTATCTGTGCAATTATTTGAGGACTTCCAAGATCAAAATGCTGAAGACATTGAAGTGAGGAAAGGCTGGTCCATGTTGGCCAGTTCGACCTTGACTGCAGAGACAGTCAAAGGTATTGATATTCACAAACTTTTATGTCTCAGTTCTCAATCATGTACAGTATGATGAATTAAGTTTTTCTTTTTATTTCAAGACCATGCTGAAGACCAATGCCAGGAGATTATTTTTATTCAGGATCCAATTTACCTTGTTTTTTATATTTTCTTTTGCGTTACAGTTTGTGACACTGAGCAGTTTACTAGAAGTCACCTACATTGACACAGTTTTTTGAGCAAAAGGACAAGAAAGTCTACTTACTCAAATAAGCTAATAACTGAATAAGTGTGAATATTGACGGTCTGTGAATATAAATATCCTCTGTTGCCTTCTTGCAGACAAGTGCTGACTGGCTTGTGCGTGCAACATCAGTTTACAAGGTGAAGAAGTGTAGGAGAAATGTCGCATTACCAGTTTTCATGGGAAAGACATTAGTTCCACTCAAAACATAACCATCTGGGAGGAAAGAGCTAACATAAAATATACTCTATAAAGGAGGGAAAGAGGAGACAACCACATAAAGAACAACCACAGCAGCAGCAGCAGCAGCAGCAACAATAACTACTACCACAACAGTGGGACAACAACAAATACAACAACAGGAGTGATGCATAACCTCCCCGTACTGTGGCTTGTTGTGGGGCTTCTATCACTCTGTCATGCACCTGTTCCAATAGTAGGCCAGTTGAAGGTGGCACTATTGCTGTGCGTGGTTCATGCAGTGCGATGCGCTGTGTCTGTACCAGGTCTGTGAAGCAGGCAGCAATGGCAGCTGGTGTGGGCGGGTCCGAGAGTCCTGCTCTGCTCTAGGGCGGAGCCTGGCCATCCAGGTGGGTGTGGCCAGCCATGGCACAAAGGCTGCGACCAACAAAAAGGTCCTGGCTTCTCTCAGTCTCTCTCTCTCTCTCTCTTTCTCTGTCGCTCTCACCACTCCATTTAAAGTCTCACCCTCAAACAGTAATGGACTGAGAAAAAGATCATGGAAGTGATGAGAGCACGACAACCCTGGACCAAATCACTCTGGGTTTGGCTCAGCCTTTGTGCAATGAACTGACCTCCTCCAAATCAACAAGTCAACATGCAGAAATGTTTCGTTTCTTATTCTTTCTTTATTTGCTTTTTTTTTTTTATCTTGGTGACAACCATGATGCTTCGCTACCTGGCATGCTTTGGTGGCTGCAGGATTGTATTTCTCGTTTACTCCTTAGGCCTATTTAGATTAAAATGTGTAACACCCCTGTTGCTCAAGACATCAGGCTAAGCGGTAGATTGAATCTTATCAAACATAATCTATTGTACAATAGAGTACATTTCCTAACTACACAGAGACATGTTAGAGGCCTATCGTAGCACTTCAGAGGGGAAGATTTGAACTTATTAACAAAGGTGTACACAAGTTTTTTCTTTTTCTTTCAAACCATTTTGCTGTTTAAAATATTCATTCCCCTCTGTTTTGTCAGAATCTCTGTTATTAGGTCCGTCACTGAACATGCATGTTAAAGCATTGAGCTCTGCCCGTCCAATCAGTTTGAGGTTCTGCTACAGATGCATAGACGACCCCCAGTGTCTCTCCAAATCACCCTTTGCACATCTACACCCTGAACATCCTCCACATCCTCTTTGGGAAAACAACTTGCACGCTGGATTAAGTTGAGCATTTCAGGTATACGTGTTAAGCATGTCCGTCTCAGTGTTGCCACACTTTTAATAAAGGTTATTCAATATAAAATGCTTTATGTTTGTCTGTTTTCCACTTTGGTGTCCATATTCTGTAGCAGGAACTCAAACCCTGGTGTCTAGAAGCAGCAGGGATGCTAGAGTTACAACAGGAGAGGCATGCGGCGTGTTGCTTACTTAAAGCCCCATCCAGTCCCCCCCAGCACTATGGCAGCCACAAGGATGGCTCCGGCGATGGAGCCTATTATTAGATTGGTGGCACTAGGACCTGTAAAGGGTTATGGGGAAAAAGACATGAGTTTCTGGACTCACTTACTGTATCAATAACATGTAACTATACAATGACGACTTCACATGGAACAGAAAACATAACCATAAGTATACTATTACAGTAAAATGACTGAATCTGAAAATGTATTTTGCATGCTTTTCAGCCCCCTTCAGTGTGTAACGTGAAGATAATGAAGGAGAGGCCCTGGAAATATTTACATTTATCTGGTGTCAGTTGGTGTAGTGATTATCAGTGGTCTGTTTGTTAAGGTTGTGCAGAAGACTAGACCCTGGGTATCCATCACTGTAAAGGTTTAATCAAACAGAGATTGACAGGTGATGTGTATATGTGGCCTGCAGTATGAGCAGTAGAGAAGAGGTTTTAGGGGTCCCAGTCACCACACAGCCTACCACTGACTGACAAGCCAGGTCACTAACAGGACACTTCTCAGGACTTTTTTCCATCTAAATGCCCCACATGCCCCAGAAAGGAGAGGATCACAGGAGCAACCACATAACGACTAAGAATAAGAGAAAGAAAAGGGATAAGAAGAGGAAGAGGGAGGATGGAGAAAGAGGCTTGTAGTAATGGGGAACAACAGGAAGTGGCAGGAGAGGAGGAGGAGGCAGGGGGGAATCCATCAATCAATCACACAACACTGAAAACATCCAATCACATGACAATTATATGGTCATCACCAACACACAAGAAAACACAAAGCCACCGGGACGCACACACGGGCTCAGGCCGGCTCACGAGACCGCCCGCACACTGAGGCACCACTATGAGAAGAAGAGCTGTGAAAGGGTTAAAGATGCTTACTCTATTCCCCACCCTGTGCCTCCAAAAATCACCCCCAGGGCCAGAATGGTCCCTGCTACTGCCCCTATCAGCCTGTTAGTGGCCACGCTCACTGTGCAGAGGGAAAAGGAGCATTATTACCACCCTGTCAAAAACAAACAGCAGGCTTCTGCTTCAGAGTCATGGATGAAGTGACACGGTTCCCTCTGTGACGCTTTCCACCCCCTTAACCACCTCCCCGTCTCATCTGTAGGCAAACCATCAGGTGTACAGCTGAATTGTGAGTTCATTTCATCATCTCTATCAAACTAAACACATGTAACACTGCTTTTATATTCACCTTCGGCTGCCATTTTAAAAAGTAAAGTCTTCATGGCACGAGTACACCTGTGAAACTCAGGTCTAGGAATCTGTGCTGACTCAGCTCTAGCAGTGAGACTGAGGATGACAAAATATACAGTATATACTCATGTGTCAGTGTGAATCTTGGCTAAAATAAATGAGTGCATATAAATGTGTTCATTCTATCTATGTCAGAGGTTGAAAGAGGTGGAAACCGACCCTTGGGTCCTTCGTCCGGAGTGGCCTCAGGCTCTTTAGGCGGGTCAGGCATGCTACAGTCTGTCCCTGCCCAGGTGGTGTCACAGGTGCATGTGGCTTCATTGTTGCACACCTGTACAGATGCAGTAGAAATAAATGGAGGCGATGACAGGAACATAAGAGCTTTAAATAAAGGTGCTGACGCACATTCCCTGGAGCTATCTTTGCATTGGAGATTAATTGTTTTTTGTTCACCAAGTTAACAGAGGCCTCCATATAAACATTTATACCCGATCATATAGTAAATATGATGATATAGCATGATGGGTTCACAAAGATAAAACATACTTGTGGAGACGGATCTATATTTATTTGATCACAGCCCTACTATGAGATGTTTAGCCAGGTCAGCTTTGTAAAGCGATTTAATTATGCAAACATTTCTAACAGCAAGCAGTACTCAATACAAACTGGTTGAATTACACAACATGGACTAAAGCCACTGAGGCACACTGGGCTAAGGCTCAATATGCATGTTTCATAGCAGACATTTTGACATGTCATAGAAGGAAAATCACAGGTTAGCAATGTCTCTGTTCTATTAATCCGTCCCAGGAAATCATGACATTGTCACAGTGAGGAGCAAGCACAACACCAGGACCCTGAAAGTGAAGCAGCTAATTAATTTCATCATTTACACCTGTGCTTTTCTTCTGTGACTTCTCAAAGTCTTTCATAAGACAGGCTATGGGAAAAGTAAGAAGTAAGTTATGAAAGCTACAATATCTTTACCTCCAATAACAAAAAAAGGGGAAAATATCACATTTTGACTTGTCAAAAACAGCTGAAACTACAACTACTAACAGCTCTACAGCAAATGTACCGACAGTTAAGAACAATCCTATGGACCAAAACTGTGGAGTAACCTGCTCATACATGAAATGCAGCTTCTTCAAAGTCCACCAGCACAGGTGTTTTCACTCAAGTTGCTTGATTAGACCTTCCTGTTTTCTAATTAGACCAAGTGAGAACACCTGTGTGAGTGAGTAGGACCTGAATAGAAGGAGAAATATCTCAAGATGTACGGTACCATTCGAATCTTGTTTTCAAGCAGTCTGTAATATATTATTGAATTGCAGTGAAAGATTATTTCTTTTCATTTTGTTTTTGTGCTTCTATTCTACAGTTTTCATTGCACTTAAATTTTTGTGTTTATTGTTTGTCAATATTAATACATTTTATTAATACATATGCAATAGCAACCAGCTTTTTTTGCCTCTAATTTATTTTGAAGATGACTTTTGTGGATTGCTGTGGTGAAATGTTTTTCAATTTTAAAATCAGAGGCAACCACTCCAGGGTGTGAGGTGCATTTGTTGAATCAATTACAGGAAAGGTTTATGTTTGACTAAAAAGGAGACCTGCTAATCATCCTTTGTGCAGATGATACAACAGGTGTATGAAGCGTAAATTGTGGGTCAGTGTACACCAGGACTCACCCCATGGGCAGAGCACACCTGTCCATTAGGTCCAGTGGGGCAGGTGCTCATGTTGAGTGACTGGATGGGCAGACACTTTCGGTCAAGGCACATCATTGACGGCCCACAGGGAGTCCCATCCTCCACGTAGCCTAAATCGGTGTCATCATCCAGAAGAACATGGCCACCACTGTGAGGAGAGGAAGGAGGGAAGGAAAGGGGGAGAAAGCACGAGTGAAAGGTGAAGAGAGAAGGAGAGAATAAAAAAATCATACAAAGAAGATTGAAACAAAAGTGACGGGAGCACAGACTCTAATTCTCGAGGTTTCTAGGACATGCGCAGTTGTAGTAATATAATAAGCATGTTTTTACCTGCAATCTATCTTCCCGTTTTTGTAGTTGAAGTATGTGGTAGTAGACTCTCCTTTCATTATTCCAATGCGGGGGATGGAGCCAATGTTGGTACACAAAAGGTAACCACAGAACACATCACTGTAAAAGATAAGCAAAAAGATAACTGTACACACAACAGTTATCCACTTAATACAAACAATCACCAATCACCTCCCAGCTCTTCCCCATCCATCACCACTTAAACCCATCCTCCCATGAGTCCTCTTAAATATCAGCATCCATAGATTTCATTTAAATCTATGGAATCTCTTAAATGTACTTGCCTATTTATTATAATTATTTTATCTAATTTTAAATTTCTCTGTATGATCTTGCTTTACTTGACAGTCCCTTCACAGTTAACCATTACACTTCCAAATGTTCGAAAGTGGCCCTGATATTTAACATGGATGTTTTGAGCGACATAATATTGCAACAAAAGAAACTGTGGTAAAACCATCTGAAAACAAAGTCCATTATTCTTCTCAAGCTTTTCCAAAACCTAGAGCAGCTATTTTATGTGTGATGCCATCATAATGTAAAGTCTACGGACCAGGCCTGCAGGAAAAGAAGCATTAATGCACATTTGGAGTTGGCTTCATAACATTAAGGTAAACCTGGAGCAAGAGAAACTTTTTTCCATATGAGCTAGGTGAACAACTTTCATAAATGGAGAAAATAAATGATGAGTCTGCAGCCCTCTATTGGTTGACTTCAAAAGAAATCTCAAATCCCTTCACTTGTCAGTAATGAATGATCAGAAGGAAGAACCAAAGCACAGGCTAGAAACAGAAAGTACTGCCAAGCTGCATAGGGGAAATACCATTTACTGTCTTTCTTTGAAACTCACTGTTTGCTACACTGGATCCATTTCTCTCCATCTTTTCCACAGTTGCCCTTCTCTGTGCCCTCCGTGTTCAGCTTCTCATAGCAGAACTTCTCCGAGCCTCCAGCCTCTGCAAAAAAGAGATGAGGGGTGAACCGCTCAGCTCCTGACTACAAAAGTCTCTTGTATGGTGATACTCTAAAACTGACACTAATAAGAACTAATGTGAAGCAGTATTTATCTTACTTGACCCCCAGATGTATTTACACTGGTTCTCTCTGGTCTTGCACTCTCCACTGTAGCAGCGACCCTTCACACGGTTTGAGAAAGAGAAAAAAAATAGAATAAACACATTTTATTCTAAATGCTATTCTGGTGCATGATTGCTCTTGTTTGGAGAATGAAAAAGCTTTCCCATGTCATCAGTCTGCGTACCTGGTTAACCTGGCAGAGGTAACCATCTTGTTTATGAAGGTTGGGAGGGCACTGCAAAAAAGTGACAAACGTATGACTTTTTAACCATGTACATTATCTAAAATTGAAAAGAATGACAGAGATCAACTGCTTGAAACCAAAAAAATTGACAGTTCTACATAAGAACACCTGTCCAGAGTCCCCAGAGCACGTTTCTGAGATATCACAGTCGTTCACAGCGAAGCGGCAAGTGCAACCTCGTGGAAGGAACTGGCAAGAAATGAAGACAAGGGAAAAGTCTAAATGTAGGAGCCAGAAATGAATATTTTGTGGTCTAGAACTTTTAGAAAAGACCAAGCTCATACCAGACATGTGTTATTGCAGCATGGGCCGTCGCTGCAGTGTGCCCCATTGGCGAGGGAACATTTCTTGCAGCATTCCTTGTAGCACTCCTGAAAACACACAAGGAGCGACCTTCACCCGTCTGAACAAACTAGACGACGACAAACAGACGTGACCCACTGAGGTAAAAAGAAACTCACTGATCTCCCTCCGCAGTCACACTCTTCTCCCACTTCCACAAATCCATTCCCACATTCTGTTGTCTCGAACAGCTGCCAAAAGAAGACAGGAGAGTTTGGAGGTTACGGGGGGGGGGGGGGGGGGGGGGAGTGTGATTCATGGCAGTTGTGACAGGTGAAGAAAGGGTGGTGGGTGGTGAGATACTGACCTTGGTTGGCCTGTTAAACAGACAAGAGCCTCCACCTTTCAAGAGGAACTCCTTATAATCTGAGATGCTGCATTTGGAGAATCTCCGTGGGTGTTGGACACTGAAGAGAGACAGAATGCCAAGTGATAATTAATTTGGTTTTCACCTCTGTAGTTTGTTATAACACTTTGGGCATTTTTGATGGTATTACTGCCATCTATCAGTGTTTATTACACAAATGTTCCTGTCTGATGAGAATACAGTGAGAGCACTGTTAAAATAGTATGAGAACACGGGCAAAGCAAAAAGCTGTCCTATTAAAATCATTTTTCTTATATATTTCATTTTTTTTCATATTAGAAGCCAACCTATAAGGGGAAGGCTGCAGGAGCTTTAGTGTGAAAAATCTGCAGGAAGTGTTGAGTTTCATCCATGATAGCTGATGATCGTGACTCTTGCTGTATTGACGGTAAACTGAATTCAATGACAGATAAACGTGGGGAGAAGATCTGAATTTGCATTAACTGGGGAAGAGGCGAAGTTTGAAATAATGGCCTGTCTCTCTGTAAGACACTGAGCTAAATAAAGGTTACCATGGGAGAATTTATGGTAGTTTATATCCTGCATCTGCAATCTGTGATGCACCCTGTCTATATATCTTATATTTATTATTATATTATTATATTTACTTTCAGTAGAGCAAAATAAATTGAATCTTTTATTTCTTTATTTCTCAGTTTGACATCATTCCCACACTGTCAGGGTGGTGATAACTTTATTATTAAGTACACATAAACACGCATCTTTAATTGTTACTTTGTCCCTCTCTTACGTATGTGTATGTGTGTGTGTGTGTGTGTGTGTGTGTGTGTGTGTGTGTGTCTCTAAGGGATATATTGGACATTACCCAGTATCCTCCATTATGCAACCAGTCCACGAGTCAGCACAACCACATTCTTCTGCAAATAGGAATGAGAGAAGAGAAAAAGCACAGAGACAAGAGGAGAGGGAGGGAGAGAGAGAGAGAGAGAGAGAGAGGGAGAGAGGGAGAGAGAGAGAGATATTACATAGTGCAGAAAAAAGACATACAGACCACTTTAATGGGACAGTGGTCACAGACATCTGGACCCCACTGTACAAGTTCAAGATAAAGTATTGAAATAAAATGTTATTCCGATTGTATTTCCATTTTATCATCTCATACTCACACTCTCCTATCAAGCTTGACCAGTTTTGGGACCATGAGAAGAATTTCTTTGAAGTATACCATTTTTTTTTTTTGAGCTTGCAATTTCTAACATGACAGCTGTTTGATGACTATGCGTCATTAAGCACTGTGATTTTCAAAAGTGATGGCATAATTCCTGATTCGACTTCTATCTTTGGCCAACTTTTTCAAGGACAATCAGTGCATCTCTCCGTCTGTCATTCCTGGCACTGGAATTGTGATGAGGCAGTTAAGTCCTATTAAAATGCACCTTTTTGTTTTAAAGGCGCCATCTGCTGTTGTTATTGACATATGACGTTTAAATGTCTGGACCTCAAATATATAACTTTTATATAACTTTTTCAAATGTAGTTTACAGAAAAATGTAATGTCCTATATTCAGGGCATTAAAGTATTTCAAGTAGGTTGCTTTTATTTAGATGAGATGTTCAGCAATGACAAATTTAAAGGGTCAGTAAACACAACACATTATCCTACTTATGCCTGGAGGTATCTAATGCCAACAATTTTGGTTTATTTGTTGAAGTTTTAGGACATCTGCTGCCACACCAGTACAATGGAGGGTGATCAGAACTCTGGAGCTCATAGCTCTAAAAAAAAAAAAAAAAAAAAAAAAAAAAAAAAAAAAAAGACACTTGAGAAATTGAAAAGAAACATGGCTTTTAAACAACCATGTCCCAGATTGATCAGATCAAACCACAGATCTCTCCGAGGACAGTTGTAGTCCATTTTCTACTTAACATTAGCGTATCTCAAAACCTCAGCAAATTATATTAAAGTCACTTGTCCAAAGCAACTTAAATTAAGTGTATTCAATCTCCATAGGAACGAGAACGAGATGTTTTGAAGAGTTGGATATTCTAGTAGAATCTGACTCTAGTAGTCACAGTGTGTGTGTGTGTGTTTTTTTGCTTGTTTGTTTTTAGAAATGGGATGGCCTTGGTTGTTGAGGCGGGTTTTCAGCCTGGGCGGTGACTCTGCTGTTCTGACCTCAGAGTTCATTCCACCACAGTGAGTCGAGGAGAAAGAGGAGCCCTGCCTGAGATGACCAAACACAGGGACCTCAATGAAAGTCGTAATACCACAATGTATTTTGTAATTTGAGTGACCTGAACCTTGTGATTTTGGCTCCCAGTGGCTCTCTCTAGCTCACTTATACTAGATGTGAGAAAACAATGTGTGTTTCATTTATACTTCTCCTGGATGCTGGGTCCCACTGGATGCCCAGATTCTGTGCCAGGCTCTGGGATAGAGACACTGCCATGGACCCGGTGGTGCCGTACTGTGGACACAACAAAGAGCACAGATTATTCACCTGCAGTCACACTCTGTGATCCGTGTACAGAGCGATACCGGATGTTAAGACAGCAAATCAGACCTCATTGACCCCTACACCGCGGCTCAAAGAACACGCGCCCCCGAAGTACGCTGCGTTGCTTCTGCGGTAGTGGAAGGTCACATTTCTACAAGAATAATGGAAGACAAAAGAGGTACACGTGAACACCAAATGAAATATAGAAACATCACAGAGGATCAGATAAGTCGAAAAGTCAGCCTAATATCTAATTTAATGTTCACTCCTGCAGACACACGACTGTTTCTCATACAGCTTTAATGCAGCTGCACTGCATCCAGCCACTGGATTTCAGAAATGGCTGTAGACTTGCATTGATCATGATGGAAGCACAAACAACAATACAATTGTGCCAAAGCAATGGTACCTGGCAGGAATGAAGAAAACATTCACCTATTTATGCACATATAACAAAAGTTAACTTAAACATAGATGGATGCATTTTTATATTTAAACAAAATACATGTCCACCTGAGAAATAAATCAACAGTGGAAACCATCCCAAAGTCTGTTAACATCAACTTATTTTATTTCAAATTGTCACACAAAAGGAAAATGAAAGGAAACACTGTAAATTTTAAATGTAAAGGTACATTAAAGAGCGGTGGGGACAGATTTTTTTTTTTTTAAATAAAGAGCTTACGAGAAGAGGTGCACAGCATCGGCGTGGTGCTTGATGCTCTGCTGCCGGTACTTGGAGAAATCGCGCAGAATTTCCAGCGGCCTCACACTGATGGGGATCTGATCCTTGTCTGTCCAGACCTCCACGGCAACGAGCACCACGCGCGTGTGTAGCTGCTCTTTGAAGATCTGCCATTGAAGCGCACAGTGAATGGGAAGAATAAATAAAGAAAGACAGAGAGAGAGAGGGAGAGGCAGAGAGAGACAGAAGCAACAGCACAGGGAGAGGAGAACAACACTGGGTGTGAATTTGAATCTGAACTCTCTGAGGGGGACAGACGAGGGGGTGCAGCACACTGGGAGCAGGGAGGAACAAGGGGAGTGTTAATGCACGTGACGAGAGCACAGAGCGAACACCAGCACAATAAATACTAATGATAAGACAAGTGTGGGTCCAACTCAGGGTTTGAGAGATTTGCTCCATTACACGTGACTGATGGAAAGGTTACTTTGGCAACTGGACAAAGTCAAATGTTGACCTGCTTGTGGCGCTGGAAGTAAAGTCAGTCATTTGGATTAATGCTTTGGGGAAGATGAATTTGAGATATTTCACACTGGACCACACACCACTGAAGAGGTGAGTGAGCAGTCGACTGACATTGCCACTCCTAGAGCCACGCAGTTAGTGTGGCTAACACAAAAACAACACTTTTAATCGTTTACATTCTGAAGTGGATCTGTATTAAGAATAAACAACATGTCTCAAAGTGAAACTAAATTGTTTACTCACAGCATCCACAAGATTCACCACTGACTTGGCAAAGTTCCTCGTGTGCTGCTTGGTCTTGTGTCGTTTATACTGCAACCACAAATAACAAGAACAAAAGAGAAGATGGATAAGCGACAAATACGTGATTTACTGGTGCAAACGCAATACAGCACGGCACACCCAGTGACACACCAAAATACCAGCTATACAGCAGAAAAAGATAAAAGAACGTCAAAACAGGCATTTCATATTGTTGTTGTTGCTTTCGATGAGAACACATACCATGTTGTGGTCATTGACAATCATGATCTCTAAATATTTCATCTCCTCAAATACACTGCGAGGAATCTGCAAATCAAAATCAGATACAATCAGGGTGGGAGAACTAAAGTCTGTTGCATTACTTCAGACAAAGGTGAGATCAGAGACTTACAGCTCGCTTTTTCCTGCGCTTCAGCCAAGACAAGTCATCCAGCTCTGAGAAGAGCTGCTCGTCCTCCACTGCGAACATACACAAGGAAACAGTGAGACTCAAATACACATTTTTAAACACATATTTACAACTGTGTATGCTTGTTAGAAGAGTTCAAGCCCACAGTGACGTGTTTTTTAAATTTTTTTTTTTCCCCCCACAAATTCAAAAACGTGTTGCAATGAATTTCCCATGGAGCACTGAGTAAAATCATGTCTGCTGGATGAGAGTAGGGATATAAAACTTGGCAAAATGGTAGAAGTGGGAGCAACACAACATTTAAAAATAAATTGGTCTGTTTGACAACATCGATTTTTAACACTGTTGAATTCATTCCAGCTAATTCCTCAGGTGTTTTCACTTAAAAGAACAATAAATATAATAAAATGTTTAGTTGTAACAGCCATTAAAATTGTTTTCTTGACGAACCCCATGAATCCCTGCGTATTTGCATGTTGTGGGTCGAACATATTGTATCTAAGAGGACGGTAATGATAGGATGAAGGGGAGGTGTGGCAACGGTCAGAGGTGAAGGACCAACGGGGGATGTTACGTAAGAAGACAGACAACAATGATGAGAACCCCTTACCCTGTTCCTCTGAATCATTGTTCCAGTGAAGGGAGGCTGCTCGTCTTAGTTTATGAGGCCTTGCAGCTGTATCCTGCAGGGGTGAGGCATGAAAAGTGTTAAAAGACTATAGAGGAACTGGGACAAGCAGGAACTGGTGCTGGGGAGGGAAAGTTTTCACTATGGGAATTGTTAAGTAAAATTAAACTTTCATGTAAATGAAGAGTTTGAAACTTAGCGTGGGGAATGAATGTAATGAATGTATAAAAAAACCCAAATGGGTACAAATAGCTCTGAGCTGTGTGTCATATATGATGAGCTAGATTTTAAGTAACAATAGTGATGACAGCAACACCATTAAGGGCTGTAATTAAAGGAGCCATATTCACAATGGACAATGGAAGGTATCATGTTTACCATGTTCGCCTACTTAGATTAGCACGTTAGCATGATAACATTTGCTAATTAGCACTAAACACAATGCACAGCTGAGGCTGATGGGAATGTCATCAGTTTATTTCAGGTATTCGTTCATCATTCATTTGCTTGAGTCTTTGAGAAATGAAAATTTTGACCAGTTTGTGGTGCTGGATGAAAAGAGAAAGGATCACCAAAGTTATTATGATCCCAGCTCTGTGGATCATCAATGAAAATTTTGTGTGGACCAACAGACTGACATTGCCATCCCAAGAGCCACACTGCTAGCATGGCTAAAAGTGAAGCTTTTGTGTAATGCGTAACCATTGCTTTGAACATCCGTTTGAGTGTTTGAATTATTATAGATTTTGCATATATAAGCTATATCATGATGCATACTGACACGTAAAATATCCTGATATTGATTTAAAGCATGTTGCCCAGCCCTACTATTCATTCTATTAACAAATAACAATCAACAACACAGCAAAATGAAAAACATATAAATGTACATAACCACTTGCCCAATATAGGTCAACAAACTGGAATTAACATGATTAATATACAGAGAAGTTAACACTACTACAGAATATTTGTTTTGCTATAGGAACATATTAAATAAATATTATATCATAAAATCAAATAATTCAAACAAAATCCAAGCAGACTATACAAGAACAAAAGCTTTTTAACTACATGTTGGCCGGACATGCTCCTTCCTTTAAAAACAGGAATGTCTTTGGAGTGATTAGGATATCCTCAGCTAAGAATGTGAAAAGCAGAGACGGCAGAGCGTGCATGCGTGGTGGAGGTTGACGCTACATGAGCAGCAGGGGAAAAACATTTGTGTGATACACATTTTGGTTCTAGGCGAAGGGAATAACTTACGATTGAATGAGTCTGTTCTAAGGGCTCAATTAGATACACATAGACTCCATCGTCAAACATCCCGCTGCCGGGCAGAGAGAGAAGAAAAGGGAGAGCAGTCATTCGATACTGAGTCAATAGGAGCTGAGGAACAGAGATGAGTGTATCCAGAGATATTCTGAACACGGCAAGGATTAAACACAACTCTGCTGTTCACTTACTGCAGCCCGTTGCAGGTAGATAAGGCCACGTGGGAGTTATCATTCCCTCTCACCTGGCCGTGGTAGTAACAGTGCTCACCGCCCTGAGGGAAGAAGACACGGTGCTAATGAAGCATCACAGAAAACCACAGCCATAAACACAGCAGCATTACTGGCAACACAACACACAAAACTGCGTATACCATTCATAATATGGTGAATGTGTCACTTTATACTTAATTATCTTGTGCTTGAATTTTTCTAGCATTTCTGAGGATGTAACAGCTTGCCTCGCAGATGTCGCTTTGGCATATATGCAGTTCATCTCTGCAGGGGGCTCGGTCTATGCTTGTTAAGATGTGTGTGCGTTAAGAAGTTAATGCATTGCAAGGTGGGTCCTAGCACTATCTGTGACTCAGCTGTCAGACCCAGGGTGAGCAGAGGACATCCTCCCCCTCTCTCTTTCCCTGTCTCTCCCTCACTCTCTCTCCCTCTCTCTCACTTCACCCATCCCACGCTGCACTGTTACTGCAGAGTGCTTTCGCTCCCTCATCACGTGACCAGAGCTCCAGCAGGAGGCTGCAGGGGAGCAAAACCCTGCTGATTCAGCTACAGTATGCCCAGCCCAGCCCAGCCCAGCCCTCTGCCTGAATCAGCAGCAGCAGCAGCAGCAGCAGGAGAAGCCAGCTCTCATTCCCAACCTGTTTTCTGTTCTCCCTCTATGTCCTCGTCTGTTCTACAGAAATCATGTACTTCCATGTTTCAATCTCCCTATGCAAGTATATCTATCTATCCCTCTATTTATCTATCCATCCATGTATGTCACTCTTCCTCCTTGTACATTTTGTTCTTTCTTTCTTATCTGCGAAGATCTCTTAAATGTACCTGCAGCTTTTTGGAAGACACGTGAGAGTTGCAGTGTTTATTTGATAACCAATTTGCAGTTGGGCTAACAGCAAAAGATAAGACACAAAGGAATTTACAGGAAATCAACAATCACATCTGTTCCCGTCTTTAGTTTCAAAAAATATTTGCTAAAGTTGTACCTTTAGCTTTACCAGCAATGTGCATGGCTGTACAACAACAAAAACAGCAGGCACACAGCGTTCCAGCTAAAGGAAACAAAGAACCTCTGACTCATACATAAGAGAGAAGATGTGTATTTTAACATTCTGGTCAAAACCACAGAAGACATTACCTTAGATAGAACAGGTTTGCCCCCTTCATAATGGATCTCAACATAATCTGAAGACAGCAAGTCACTGAAAAAACAGGAATTGCAGTTGGTTAGGGTGGGAGGATATGATGCAGTGACAATACGTCTGCCTTTGCTTTCTCTGACTCACGTATTGTGGTTTTAAACCAGCGGAGAACGCTGCTTGGGTTGGCGTTTAAACAAGAACAGTCATCACCACAGTTCCTGGATTAGTCTGTACAAACACGGCACGGCCCATGGCACCTCAAAAGTGCCCAACAGATGTTAAATGTCGCCTGCCCTCAGGAAAAAATATGATGCACTCTACTTCTGAGGGATAACAAGCAAAACTGTATTTTGTGAAATGACATGTAAATAAATTCTCTCATAATAAGATGCAAAACAGAGACAGTTACTCATTAATTTTGCAAAGTAGCCTTAAAGTTATCGAAGCGAAAGAGAATGTAAAACGTTCACCCGAGAACTACATTTCACACGACTGGTTCTTCCTCAAATTTACCAAAATTACATGACTGCTTAAAAAACAGGAACAGAAGCAAGCAACTGCATCTGAGAGCTGCCTAATGTGATAAATGACTCTGAGGCTGCAGCTTCACCTTGAACACAACAGTCCTCCCGGCAGTTCCCGCTGTCTGAGTCAGCGTCCCACACCATTACGCGCACACATGCAGTCTCTTAGCTGACAGCTGATTTCAAGAGGCTGCAATTTCTGCCACAATGGCGCTTTTTCCTGAATAACCTTGCAAATCAAAAACATCTTCTTCTCCGTGGACATGTAGTGGTGTCGCAGCAGAAAAAAGAAAAAAAAAAAAGAAAAAGATGGGAAGTGATGAATCTGTCTTGTGACACCAGCAGTGTGACATTTTTTGAGTAAGAAGTGCACCATTATGAGAGGAGAGTCGACGCATGAGCAGCGTGTGAGAGAGGTTCCTGAGTGAGGAGCCTATTTTTAGCTTGACAGATGAGGCAGGGAGAGCAGAGTGGGCCACGCCAGAGTGTACTGGTGTGTTAGTGGGTGTGTCGGTGATGGGCAGCATTGGAAACCATTGGAATTTGAGTGTCTTTCAGGTGTGTGTGTGTGTGTGTGTGTGTGTGTGTGTGTGTGCATAAATGTCTGCATGAGATCTGTGAAACTGTGTCTGAAGACCATAAGAAGGGAGTCCTGCCCCGAGGTCTTTCAGTCAACAGGAGACTGGGTGCCACAATGCAGCAGCAGCAGCAGCAGCAGCAGAGGAAAGTGAGACAGAGGCGAGGCAGAGAGGGAGGACCAAAAAACTGCAGGGGGATTCTTGCGCCTGGCGCCATATCAAATGCAGCTCTGAATTCTGTAGCGACGCACGACGCTGTCATGTCGGGCTGTTTAAACCTCTAACACATAGAAATAATCTGCTCTCAGTCTAAATAAATCATCAGCACCAAAGATATTCATGGCAAGAGAGGTGTGAAAGAAGTGAGGTCCACCACAAGGAAGTTACTGGTCCCACTGATGGCAAACTACATAAAAAAGGTTTCAATCAATATAATATTTATGTTAACTGTAAACACCTTTCAGTGGGAAAACCTACTTCCTTGGTTTGCAATCCCAGGTACAGTAAGAGGTGAGGAGATAAAGTAGCACCCATTGGCAGGTTGCAGACCTATCTATATTTAGATCAGTACTGTCGCAGCTACAACACCAAGCAGAATTCAAACCCCTGTTCTCACACAAAAAAAGGCACACACTGAAGTTAGCTCATGTATCTCACAGATAACCTACACTGCAAGCAAACAGTCGGGAATCAAGGTCACACTTGTCTCCCACTGGCCTTCCTGATACATGAGCAACAACCCCTCACTTTAGGTTCGTGGTTTCCAAACACCACAGAGCTCATTAGCTAATTTAACATTTCTGGAGTCTCTCTCCTACATCATCTGACCCAATACCTTTGCACAATAGGACAAATACTATTTACTGCAGATAACTGCTGAAATCTGCACTTTGGCTGCCTCTATGTTGGCACTGAAATGAAGCTCAAAATACTACAATGATGGCAGAGCACCCAGAGTTGCATTTGCAACATCATTTCACTTAATTACTGCGTGTCAGCAACTATTGAACTAGATAAAATGCCTTCAACTGACCTGCAAAAGCTTTACACAATTTGACTTTTTTGACTTTTATTTTGCTAAAGTAATAAATGTATGCTTTAAAGAATTCTTTGTAATACATACATACATATATTTATATACGTTCACAGTAACCTATATTCATGACGCTTCCTCTGTGATAGTTCTGGTCTGAAAAGACTTCATTGGCAGGCTGCTAACCAACCCCGCATACCAGCACACAGACTGAATATCCATACCATGCAAATTAGCCTGTCTCCACATCTAACAGCACTCAGACATGCACAATATAAAATTACAATATTTGACTTCAGAATCCAGGTTTAAATCCCATTAAAGAGCCTGAAATTCAATCAGCATTGCTTAGTCCTAGTACACATGCACAGTAAGCCTTCACATATGTGGACCAGCTACTTTGTGAGGGGAGTAAATCAATAGCATTGAGTGTCCGGAGCCTCATGTCTCTAAATGGGACAGTGATCACAGTCCACAGAATGAGTGCCTCTCTACCCATTTTGATGGAAGCCAATTAAGCCTAAATAAAGATACTCTGCTTTTCCAAAAATCATTTAGTAAAGACAGTTTGTCTTTGTCTGTAATCTGGCAGCTGGACTAAGATTTCTTTTAGCATTTTCCAGGATTCTGGCAACCAGCATGCTGACCTATTCAATTACAGCTTCCCTGAATACATTTTCTCGACTGACACTGCATTAATGACTAATCTGACATACAATAGTCCATATCATTTACAAACAACAGTCAGCTGCAACAGAGATCACAAGTGTTCATTCCTGTTTCAGTTATGACACATACTACTTCCTCATTGAGTCTGTACCTTGCACAGATACATCCAAGGACGATTCTGGTAATTTTGGTGTCTGAGGACATTTGTCCACTGTCGCCTCTACGGGATTTGATCTTTTCATAGGCAAACAACTTAAGGATGTTTTGCTGCTGTTTAATTAAACTTTGTTAAGTTCCACTGTACTTCTGCTTTGTGTCATGTCATCAGCAACATGAACTGGTTTTGATCAGATTTTTCACGATTATAACATTATCCAGGTTTCTGTCACTTCCCCATATAGCAGGAAGTCTATGATTACTGGACCCATGACGTGCAAGTATTACTAACATCAGACTTTCAGTTTGAAACCATGACCAAAGTTCCCTCAATCCAACATTTATTTTTATTTTATTGTAGTTTCCTATTAAAATGAAATGGCTCTGCATTAAAAAAAAACCTTCCTTTGATGGTTTCCTGTAATTTTCTTGTTGAGCATTTTCTACAATATCTGTAGAGACAGTGTCAGCGTCAGTGTGGATCTGTTGTGGCAGGGATGTTTGGACAGAGTTTACCCAGCCTCTCTAAACCCCAGGATGAATAAATATTCCACCATCCACACATTACAAGATTACAAAATGACCTTCAGTGAGGATACTGTTGAGTGAGACACACAAATCACTCTCACTGGAAGTTTAAACCACTGTCTAACACTTTGTTACAATTCATGACCACAATGGCTGAGCTTTAGCTATAAAGTCGTTTTATCTGCAATAAATTAAGTAAGGAGGACCTACTTGTTCAACGTTAGATCCAGGACAAATCTGGAGCCAAATGCCTCCAACTGGAAACTGGCCTGGGCGAGGTGGATTGCCTGTTAAGGGAGAAAAGAGCGGTCACTGCCGACGATGGCAGCTTGCAAAGTATATGAAAGATTCTATCTGTCTACAAAGCCAGAATCCTCCAGAGTCCACAAACTACATCGTCTACAGCACAGCGAACAAATAACAGATGTGGTGGCTAAATGACAGATGGTAATGTACAGTGGGTACACTGGGAGAAAGGCTTCCTTCAGCATGGGCGCTCTGGCATAATTCCAGTTCTTGAAGTGTCCTGTGTGGTGTCTGGATATGTGTGTACTTTTGCCTTATCTGAGGCTGTCTAGCAAAATGACATTAAAGACAGGATTAAGGTTTAACAGAGCTATAATATGGATTTATAACTTCAAAGCCTTTTCCACAAAGTGTGCCATTAAGTGACCGGACACTCTTTCCTATTGATCACAACAGTGATTCTAAATAACTTATGACCACATTCCAGCATCATCTATTCTGGCTTACCTGGCCCTCCGTGGCTTGGTTCTTGGCCCGGGTGTCCAGGTCATGGTAGGTACTCTCTGAGTCCTCGTTTAGGTAGTAGATCAACCGCGAGGGGTAGGTGATCTCATGCTCTGCTGCATGGTGTGTTGTGTTGTCCGTAGCAGGTGCTGCAGTTGCCTGTTGCTTCAGCAGTGCTGCCACTGCATCCCTCTCAACCTTGTCCTCTACTCCTGGAGAAACTGCAAGAAAATTCCCACCGCACAGACATGAAAAACCTGACTGGCCCCCTCATATACACACACACACACACACACACACACACACACACACATGTTCAAAGAGCCAGCTGTCATCCTTTATTCATGAAACACATTGATAATACTGAGGCAAGTGGCCACGGCTTCATTGCAATTCTTCAGGACACAGTTCATTAAGACTGGTTTCATGGCATAGTGTACTGACAACCACATCTGGCAACAAAGCTGACTGAGAATACAGGATATGATTCGCTTCCCTGCATTGAAATACACTTTTCATATGCTTATAACCGAAGTGGAAAAACTCTGCACCAGACAGAATAAATGCAGTGCCCATTATGCAATAGGAATCCAAACAGCCTCTGACAACAACAGCAGATAATATCATGCACTTGAGCAAAAAGAGTCCCAGTGACTGTTAATTCAAATGTGGTCATCATACATAATAAAGAGCGCTATTTTTTTTTTAATTTTTTATAAGATGAACAAAAGATGCTGAGATGCAGTAGTCTGCCTTCATGCACCATCATGTTGAAGGCGCCGCATATTCAATATAATAATTACCGATCCAAAAATTGCGATATCCTGCACCTGCAGTACATCGTCAGATATCATTTTAGCCAGATACAGAAAGTGACAGGCGCATTTCATGCGATGAAAGTGACAAACAGCCAGCAGGCTATTTCCTATACGTACCGAATGACGCTAGTGATGGATGAAGCCAGGGTGAAAGGGTGCTGACGAGCAAAGTGGCCAGAAATATCAAATGCATGATTCATATTTGATAACTGAAATATCTCAATATCAACACATCAACGCAGTGAAAGGCTTGCGGCCCATCGTGGCGGGGAAGGTGCCGTGCAGGAGGGATTTCTTCATGGATCCAGGAGGCACCGGGCTGCTGCTGCTGCAGTAGCGGATGAGGAGGAGGAGGAGAAGGAAGAGGACGAGGAGGAGGAGGAGGAGGAGGGTGGGGTGGTGTGGGGTGGGGGGAGCAGCAGAAAGAAGGCGGTGGCCAGGCAGCTACTGGAAGTCAACCAGCAGACTCCTCCTCGATGAGCACAAAGATGTCCTCCCTCCCCTCTAGGATCACAGGAAGCCCGTGCAGGTGACTTCAAAGCATGGCTGAAAGATCACAACAACCTGAAACAGACAGAAGAATATGAGACTCTCAGGGATTTTATGTTTTGTTATTTTTTTTTACGTTTTAGGCGATGCAGTAATATTTATATGTATGTTTAATCACTGTTATAAACAATAATAGGATATGTGGATTTATAGCTACTAGTTTTAAAATCATGGTTTTCACTAACTGCAGACATTGTGACATTTTATGGCTTGTCTTCGGTGTTAGAACTACTTTTAGCAATACCACACTTTAAAATTAGTCTAATATTAACGTATTCCTAATCAGATATTAGCAGTAAAATGTAATGTAGAAAAATTTAGTATGACAGGTAAAGGTGGTCATTAGCCATTATTAGACAAATAAATGAGCAGAAATTTCATGTTTTATCCAGTTAAAGCAAAGTTAACTACTTGTTGGGTAATTTAACCTATAACATGATATCAAAGAAATGTAGCAGAGTGAAATGCAAATTATTTCCCTATAAAAATGTAGTGACATAGAGGTAAAAAAGTGCAGACAATAGCAAGATACAGTTGTTGTATTTAATTAAAGGGCTAAAGTAAATGTACTTGCATTTCATTACTGTAGCCCTTGGTACAAGATTTCATAGTATATGTTATGATGAAAGAACATACCACAATGTAAGCAAGTATTTTAAAAAAAAAATGAAGTGAGGGATTCATGGATCTAAAACTGGTTTGTTGAGACAGTACGTGAGGAAAAGCATGATTGCTGGTAGTTTAAGTGATGATGATTGCTCCATTAAATTTCCCTGACATCTCCTAGTGGGGACACTTCCTCTGCAGTTAGTCTCTTCCTGAGACAGCAGCATATCTTCAAGGAAGACCGTGTCACAGGGGGCATGGACTATAATCAGTGCATGGCATGACTTCCAGGTTTGATTATAAGACTGTGCAGGACACAGACACACACGCAAAACAGAGCTACTGGAGGATGTGACAGCTCCCCCCTCAGGGCTGAATGATCCACAAAGCGATGAGTTGGTCATTTTGGGTTGCTGGAGATCGAGGCAACTGACACAAGGCTGTCGGACTATCTGATGAAACAAAAAGGGATGAGTAAGCAGCAGTATCCATGTGAACAGTCTAAGTCTTTGTCAGTTCAACCTGCATCATTTAAGAAAAAAAAAATTAATTTGATTAATTTAATATGATTTAATCTACAAAGGCAAGATGATTAAAATTGAGAGAGTCATCAACATCAGCATATTACTGTGATCAGTAGTAATTTACTGCTACACAACCTGTATGCCTGTGCCAAGTAATTTCACTCATTTTCAGTGTAATTCACTTCTAAAGGGGGAATTCCAATATGATTTGTGAGCCAGAAAGTTTAAATGTTCAACCCATAAGGAAGGTCAGGCTATGCCTCCATCAGTGATGTGACAGCAGGTGTTTTGTTTTAGACAGGTGTTGCGTAGGGTGTAGCCAGAACCCACAGTGAGCAGTGTGGCAGCACTGATGATAGACTGTGGTGTAGACATTTGTCTCTATTTTTCTCTATAATTTGTGATTGAAGCAGAAAAGACAGCTGTACTTTTTGCATGAACAGTTGCAGAACACACTAACAAACCAGCGTAGTGTGCCCAGTAATTACATTCATATTGGATACTTTTGTAACACATGCTCTATTTCTAATGCCCAAGTTCAGCACCAGTGTATTTTTATGTACACTGACTTCTGTGGCTTCACTGAAGCTTTGCTAAGTCAGAGTTTGGGCTTGAGACTTCTCATTTGTTCATTCAACAGAAAGCCTGTGTTACTAACCGGGGCATGGCTTTTTTTTTTTTTTTTTTTTTAAAAGATGCGGACATTTAGCAGACAGAGAGGGTTTAATTAAAGAAACCATTATGTTGCATTATCAGAAGTGTAGGACCAAGCCTTTTGGATCTTGACTCCTACAATGGACTAAAAGCCAAGGTATGACTTCTATAACTTCAGTCATTGTTGTGTCTAAATTACAAGAAGGTGACAGAACAGTCTGGCCGGGCCAGAACTAGCTGGTTAGCATGCTACCTTCTGCAGAAAAAAAAGAAGTGATAGAATTAGATGCAAAACAAAGTTAACATTGCCGTTGCTTTCCACCTCTGGAGACAGCTCTTGGTGAATAAAGGAATGGATTTTGATGCCGAAATGCAATATTTCTTCTAAACTGGTAAGTAAACAGCTATTCATGCTAACGTTGGCTATGTAACAATAGCAAAACTTACAAATAGCTCCTTTAACCGTATGCAAACAGAAAAACAATTGTTTATTTTCCCTACATAAACCATATTCTTTCAACTTGACCCCTGGTCATCCACACCTCTCCCTGCAGTGGCTGGCTCCAGCCGTCCAGTGTGAGAGCCACTGCATTATGGGAAGTGTAGGATCAAACATTTTTGGAGCTAGACTAATTCAAGGAACTACATTTTCAGATACATTCAATGCTGAATCAATTCAGACCATTTTTAAAAAAAAAACTGAAAGTCCCACAACTTTATTGAAAGGCACTATTAAATCACAGTAATACCCCTTTAATCCTTTCTTAACCATGCTGTGGCTACTGAATGTTTCAAATAGTTATCAGTGAACGCAGCCCAGCTTTTGCAAAATGGTTCAATATCGGTGCTGTCTAAGTTGTTTCAACAAACATTTTACTGTGCAATCAAGCTTGTCTGCAGCCCTACCACAAGTTTATTGTGTTTTAATGAGCATCAAGCAGCAAGGTGCTACATCAACGATTTAAATGCTATAAAAGAAGAGAACAAATGCAGAAGCAGCTGGCAAACAAACTCTCTACGCAGGCCCTACCCACCGATGCAGCTAGTACTTTTTAGAGGGGAAAGAAATCACTACATGTCAACAACAAAAAAAAATCTGCAACATTCAAAACTTTTCCGTTTACTAACTGAGCGGAAAAGCGTGCGTTGAGGGTTTACCCTGCTGTTATGAAAAGCAGCCGCAGCTCCTCTGAATGAAAGCATTTTTCATTCCGTGTGGGTAACCAATAACTTTTCTTCATTCTGTGGTCCGTGTTTGACGCGTCAGCCCGGCGCGCCCACTGCACATCCCGACCCTGTGTGCACCAAGTTACGGAGTTTAGTTTGGATGGACGCACGGAAAGACTACACATGCTACACAAAGAATTTTTCGTAGCCGGATGGGAAGTCACAGTCAAGGCCCAGAAAAACGGAGCTAAAAGGCTAAGTTAGCGGTGTTTTGACCCAAATGCTGATAAAAGGGGGGCGCTCCGCTTTGGTAAGCGATGCACTCTCTCTTCTTCAAACTGAAAGGAAGAAAATCACTTCATGTTTATCCAGTTAGTATGCTTGCAGTGTGTATGTGGCAGATTGTACTATGAAATGTTAATTCCCATTCGTCAGGCTAAATATTTTTGGTTCTGTGTTGTTTATCGATACTTTTATATAGATATTCCTGCTTTAATAGGACAGGCGCGACTTTTACGTTGACTGCATATATTCTGCATTCAGCATTTGTCCAGTTAGTTTCTAGTCTTTTTTAGTCTTTCTTTTACTGTCGAGTCTAATGGTAGTTATTCCAGTAATTTTACCATGTTTACCTTTTTGTCTTTAAGATTGAAATTCTGTACTTATTGTTGTACTATTGGTTAGTAAAATATTTATTAATAACAAGCTATCTATTGTTTAATTAGATATTCATGTCTGCAGGGGATTTCTTATTTTAAAGGACATGCTCTACCTCATATTTATTGACACTTTTCAACATTTTATTTCAGGGCAAAGTTACAGATCTGTCCTATTATTAAACTTTTTTTTCTCTTTGAGATTGAGGTTTAATTCTTATTCTCAATGTTCTTCTGGTAATTGAAAGTTTTTTTTTTTACTAAAAGTTCATTTATAGGGCATAATTGGATACATATGTTTTGAAGACTAGAGATAGGTAAAAAACAAACAAACAAACAAACAAACAAAAAACCTGAATGTGAATTTAACAACCTTCATCTCAGACCAGAACTTCAAGACTTGAGTAAAGACTGTAGTAGTCATGGGCACCATTTTGGCCTTGAAGATAATACTATATTGTAGATATGTGCAAAAAATATAACCTTTCACTCACAGATGTTTTGCTTAGTATGGCTTTGTTGATGGATGGCCTTGTTTTTAATCATCAAAACACTGACGCTGCGTCTCCACACGCATAAATTATGTAACAACACATTCTTCCATGATTACTCACAGAACAAACAATATCATACTGTGAGGTCTCTTTCTGCCTCATTTGTAGGGCATCTCACTATTTTCATTTGTTGATCCAAATGGATGTCGACACTATGTTCCAGGGTTTCTCAGGACACACCCAGTCCTAGCCTCAACACAGGAGCTGAATGATTGGAGAGAGGGGCAGGACAGACTGGATCCTTTTGGAGAATAGCTGAGCATAATCATAAAGAGTGTCAGGTAAGAACTTGTGTTACAGGTTGATTATAACACTGTTTATTGAAACCCCTTGGGATACATATATATATATATATATATATATATATATACATCTGATCATGAGAGTTTGCTTTTCACAGATAACAGAGTTTACATCTTTGCAACAATGGGTGACTTCGGCGATGACTACGGAAACTACACCTATGATTATTACCTGGAGTATGGCGACTTGGAAGACCTTAAAGTAGAACACAGGCAAGGGGAAACCATGCACATTATCTCTGTGGTTATTTACAGTATTTCCTTTGTGCTTGGTGTGATTGGAAATGGAACCGTTATCTGGGTGACAGCGTTTAAAAGCAAAAAGACTGTCAACAGTGTGTGGCTGCTGAATCTAGCCATGGCAGACTTTGTGTTTGTGCTTTTTCTACCCTTCTACATTGATTACATACTGCGGGACTTCCACTGGGACTTTGGTGTGGCCCTGTGTAAGCTTAACTCATTTGTGTCCATGATGAACATGTACGCCAGTGTGCTCTTTCTCACAGTGCTCAGCATTGACAGGTACGTTTCTCTGGTCCACCTTAACTGGTCACAGAGGTACCGCACTGTAGAGAGAGCCTGGGTTATATCTGGCTGCATATGGGCACTAGCTGGAGCCATGAGCTGTCCTGCGATGATTTTTCGTGACACCATGCACTTACATGACAAGGTGGTGTGCTACAACAACTTCCATGCACAGGACGGACATACAGCAGCAATGAGACACATTATAATAGTGGTCATCCGTACGACTGTGGGCTTCCTTCTGCCATTTACTGCTATATGTGTGACAGGAATACTTCTGACAATCAAAGTGAATCAATCTGGGGGCTTGGTTCGCCTGTCTAGCTTCTCCAAAACAGTCACTGCAGTAATTCTGGCTTTCTTTTTCTGCTGGGCACCTTTTCATATTTTCAGCTTAATGGAGCTATCGATACATTCCTCATTACAGCTACACAACATACTGAAAACTGGCTTTCCTCTTGCCACTAGCTTAGGCTTTTTTAACAGTTGCATCAACCCCCTGCTGTATATGCTCTTGAGCAAAAAGGTTCGTCGTATCCTGAAGCACGCATGCCTGGACATAACCAAGAGTTCCCTAAGAGAGCTCAGCCAGTCAATCTCTGCCACTGAGATTGAGTCTGTGCCGGAACTACGTCAGGACAGTGTCCCAGAGGAACCTGTGGAGTCATCAGCTCTATGATTGTAACCATCCTCACACTATAGTTGTCCATTAAAAACATGAGGGTGGCTGGCTATGATTATAGCGAAAATGTAGAGGATTATCATAACCATTCTTTCCAACTGTAGATTTTCCATTTCGTTTCATTTGGATGTAGTTCTGCCTACTTCAACTGACAAATACTCTCAATGGAAAAGCTGAGGTAAATGGTGTATAATGTGGACATGGAGTTCTTTCCATTTATTTCTCATTTGCATAACCCAAGTGATGAGAAACAGGCAAGATACAGTACAATGTATTCTGTGTTAGTAAACTGAATGTCTCTGGCTTTTGGACAGCTGATCAGAAAAACTGCAGATGTGTCCGAGTTGTGGAAAATGAGATGGACATTTTTCACAATTTTCATACATATTTTTAATAACAAAATATGCATCTACATATTTACTTTTTTATTGTACTCTTTTGAACCAAGGGCATCTTCTCATCAATGCTCAATAGATGAGCATTGATTCTTACAGGTGAGATGATGCTGATATCCGATTGTAGTCTAATATTATTATATTTTATACAGTTTAATACTGGCTGCTAGAGTCATATATTAATGTACTGTATTGGTTTTCTAACTAGATCAGAGTTCAATAAATGTTTTATTCTAATATATTCCATGTAAAAAGCATATACCTTAATAAAATTGTTCTTCTGAGCACATTCTGTACTTTGTTTGAATATCCCTTTTTTTATATTGTTTGACTTGTTAGCAGTGTGTGTCATGGTTATCTCCTTAAACATGCAGCTTTGATGTTTTAAATAAAGACAGACTAGATTTCCAGGAGGATTTACTCATTCCTTGAAACTTTGCACAAGCCAGATGTAAATCCAGATGTGTATTTCCTGAGGGACTGCTAACAAATTCAGCCATGTCCTGTTATGTATCTTTGGTGAACTCTGACTTAAAGGAAAACATCACTGAGACAGAGTAACATCCTGTTGTGTAGGATCAACATGTAACATGTATGAAAATTTGGACAGGAAGACAACGTTTTACCCTTCCTTAACAAGTTACAAAGCCCAACTCAATATGTCCTTTGACCTTCTGATTTTTTTTTTTTTTTTTTTTTTTTTTTAGATTTGTGCTCTTTAAAGTGGCACAATAAAGAGTGAAAATAATCCACACTTGTATCCAAATCAAAGACTGAACCTGAGGGAAAAGTCCTGCTGTTACTGCCACATCACCACTGCTAGGTGTAGATGAGTATCTGCTAAGGAGAAGGTACATTATTTAGCTGCCAGCGTTGAAAACCTGTACGATTACTTCAGTCAGTACCTGCAGAAAAGTAGCTGTCCTATTTGGATTATGGTACACAGGATTACTTAATCCGTGACGCAGCAGAATAACAGGACAGTGCGCAATCTGCGTCGCGGGCAGTCTCATGAGGACAAACACTGACAAGGTACGTAACTGATCGCCGCAAGAAATACTATCTACTGTCTAATGATAGATCATTTATATCTTGGACGCCACCGCCGCAAGAAAGCTTTAAATGGGTCGTGAAATCTGAATTTATTAGCAGGATGGCGTTTGTTACTTTATCTTGTTTGTAGCAAGCTATGCTAAATTAGTGGGTTTAGATTAAATGCTAAAACACCGCCTCACGAACCGGCTATTGATCATTATTGAGTAACGTTAGAATATGACAGTGCCCCGTGCCACCACAGTTGAATTTAACATTATATCAAGCTTTGCTAACGTTAGCGTTAGCTAAGCACAACATTTGGCCAGTGACGTAGCCTACAGTTTGTCTCATATTTCTAGACATTTCCAACGCGTTGTCAACACCTAAATATTTCTACACACCTGTAGAACATTTATAAAGCGCTTCCTGTACAGTATAGACGTGTTCTTTTCAAATATGTCGCAGCATAAGTTGGCTGCTCCTATTGTTTTTATCCAGTGATAAGTAGCTAGCTAACAGCTACTTCTGTGTTTGTTCTGGTAGTCGCGAGTGGGCTGCACGGTTCTCAAGGTTTATAATTACGCACCAAATTTGAACATCTTAAAGCATTGTCAACACTTGAAAAACGTATCTATCAGAGAAGCTAAACCTTACACGTGATGTTGCCTCTCTTCCAGCATGTTGCGTTTGCCTGTTGTGAGTCGTGGTCTCTTTCCAGCAGCTATCACCAAAGGAGGCGCGGCCACAACCAACAATGGTAACAATATGCTACTTCATCGTCTGATTAATTGACCACGTATTTGTTGCTTACACCATGTCGCTTGTATTTCTACAGAATAGTCATTTTGTTTGTTGTGTGCAAGAACAGCTTTGTCACTTTGTTCCACTGATGGATTATACACAGGATTACAGATTTGCCAGGTACCACATTTAGTGCCAGGCTGTTGCTGGCTCAGTTTAGCCAATACCGATCAGTGCCACTAATTTGACATCACCAGGAAATATCAGGAATTCATTATAGTAGCAAAAATAATGTAAGTGATTTCTCTGTTAATTATGACAAGCTTTGCATAAAAATGTTTTCTGTCTTTGCTTGAAGCTCGCACCGCAGCTACAGCAACAGCAGCTGCCAGTAACCTTGTGGAGGTATTTGTGGATGGAAAGCCTGTCATGGTAGAGCCAGGAACCACTGTTTTGCAGGTAACATGGTAAATTCATCCATACAGTTATATACAGTAAGACAGGTAATTTCCTGACAAATGGAGCCATAATATTAGAAAATAAACACCCTGACTGTATTCTGTCACAGGCATGTGAGAAGGTAGGCATGCAAATTCCTCGCTTCTGCTACCATGAGCGCCTGTCTGTTGCTGGAAACTGTCGCATGTGTCTTGTGGAGATAGAGAAAGTTCCTAAGGTATGTTTAATGCTTGACTTTTGTTATTGTTTTTTTTCTACTCTAGAAAGCTTTGCATGTCTGTCTGTCTATTTCTTTGCCTTATTTTACTGGGGCAGAGCTATACCTTCTTACAATAATAAGGAATCATTTTTCATGTACCTTCTAGCCAGTGGCAGCTTGTGCTATGCCTGTAATGAAGGGCTGGAACATTTTAACCGACTCTGACAAAACAAGGAAGGCCAGGTAGGATCAAACTCACACCTCAAAGTCATTGTAAGCTTGGGGTGCACTGATAATATATATTTGTAATTATCTCTGTGATTATACCTAAATGTTTGATGGGCATGTATGCCAACTTTTATTTTTGTGGGGTAATGGTAACCTATATTTAAATTATATTATCTCTCTCCCAAGGAAAAGACAGTGTTAGCATTCTCTCATATGAAAGTAAACTGACACAATGTTATCCTAAACTGTTGTTCAATTTTACACAGAGAGGGTGTGATGGAGTTTCTGCTGGCTAACCACCCATTAGATTGTCCAATTTGTGATCAAGGGGGAGAATGTGATCTACAGGTAAATGAAAGATGTCATTTCATAGGTGTATTCATAGGTCTGTTAGTGAGTGTATATACGACAGACATCTCTTTGTTTAGAGTTTTGCTGTTATTTGTAAGACTGATTAACACAATTGAATATGATTTTGTGTCAAGGACCAGTCCATGCAGTTTGGCAGTGACAGGAGTCGCTTTACAGAGGGCAAAAGAGCTGTGGAAGACAAAAACATTGGCCCACTCATCAAAACCATTATGACTCGCTGTATCCAGTGCACTCGTTGTGTGCGGTGAGTCACACTTCAATATCTAGAGTAAGTTGAGTTGCTGTATAAATTTAGAATATGAAAATAAGTCTTTTTTTTTTTTACTTTTACTCACTGCAGCTTTGCTAGTGAGATTGCAGGGGTGGAGGACCTCGGCACCACTGGAAGAGGCAATGACCTGCAGATTGGGACCTATGTGGAGAAGATGTTCATGTCAGAGTTATCTGGGAATGTTATTGATATATGCCCAGTTGGAGCCCTGACTTCTAAACCATACGCATTTACTGCTCGCCCTTGGGAGACCAGGTTTTTGGATTGTGCTCTACATTTTGATTAACTTACCAGGGTCCAAATTTTGCAAATTCTTCTCATACATTTTCTTTTGTTTTCTACAGGAAGACTGAATCAATTGACATTCTGGATGCTGTGGGTAGTAACATTGTGGTGAGCACTCGCGGTGGTGAGGTGATGAGAATCCTGCCTCGTCTTAATGAAGATATTAATGAGGAGTGGATCTCAGACAAAACAAGGTTCCTTTCATGTCACACAAAGTTTGCTTCACAGACCCAGATTTCTGTATAATGTTGGCTTCGTTGCTGAACTCTTCCTTGCTTCCATCCTGACAGGTTTGCGTATGACGGACTCAAGAGGCAGAGGCTTACTCAGCCAATGGTGAAAAATGAGTCTGGGCAGTTGGTTCCCACAACCTGGGAAGATGCGCTGACTCAAGTTGCTGGAGCAGTATGTAATTTATAATAAAATATCATTCTGTAACAGTGTATGATAATTTCACAGCATGTTGTTTCGACATAGGCAGTCCTAAATAGCATCTGTTTTATTTGACAGTTCCAAGGAGTTCAGGGAAATGATGTAGCTGCTGTTGTGGGAGGCTTGGTGGATGCAGAGGCTCTCATTTCCCTGAAAGACGTGCTGAACCGTTTGAATAGTGACAACCTGTGCACTGAGGAGGTGTTCCCCATGGCTGGAGCTGGGTATAATCATGCAGAGAGAAATACTGAAAATGCTGCAAAGCCAGTTGAACTAGTGCTGATAATAGGTTTCTTTATTGACCTTGGCTTAGATCTGACCTGCGCTCAAACTATCTTCTAAATACTGGGATTGCTGGCATTGAAGAAGCTGACCTGCTGCTTCTAGTAGGCACCAATCCACGCTATGAGGCTCCTCTTTTCAATGCACGAATCAGAAAAAGGTACATTGAATGCAGTTAAAACAGTATTTCTGGTTATTGAACAATGTTGACATTATAAATTTGATGGATGTTAAACAAAAATGCATGTTGTGTAATATGAACTTTTCACCTCTGCTTTAGTTGGCTTCACAATGAGTTGCAAGTGGCTCTTGTGGGAAAGGAAGTGGACTTAAGTTATACCTATGACCATCTTGGGGAGTCTGCCACGGTTCTTCAAGAAATAGCATCAGGAACTCACCCGTTCTCACAGGTGACACTGAGCACTTATGTAATGCATGTTATCAATCAACTGAAATATTTTTCTCCTAATTTTGTGTATTTTATCTCCTCTGACAGATGTTGGCTAAAGCAAAGCATCCTGTTGTTGTGGTTGGTAGCAGCTGCCTGCAGAAAGAGGATGGAGCTGCAATTATGGCAGCTGTATCAACCATTGCTCAGAATGCTCGTGTCAGCAGTGGAGTGGAGGAAACCTGGAAGGTTCTCAATGTTCTTCACAGGTCATTGTCTTGGAAAATTAGAGGAAAAGCTTCCAGTAATAGGGCAGTCTTCAAAGGGGATTTTTTTTTGCTGTAATATACATGCTGTTTTGCCTGTGTCTTCAGGGTTGCCAGTCAAGTGGCTGCACTTGATCTTGGGTACAAGCCAGGAGTGGACACTATCAGAACGAATCCACCCAAAGTTCTGTTCCTACTAGGAGCAGATGCTGGCTGCATTACTCGTCAAAACCTCCCTAAGGATAGCTTCATTATCTATCAAGGTCAGCTGTTTTACTGCACAGCAGTATAAGCTCTTCCACTGCATCTCTCATTTACATTTTAACTTATGTATGGCATCTTAGAGAAGCAGTGTAACTCCTTACATATTTTTTGCATGCACAGAAGAGTCTGAGTAAATGAGTAAGGAAACCCAATGATGCAGAAGCTTCCATTCAGTGTACAAGGGTTTACTGGAAGGTTTCTAGAGTAATTTTAAAATATTCCAAAGCACTTAACACCCACTGGAGATGGGTGTGTTTCACAGAGCTCCCACCATCATCATCAAATTACCAAATGAGGAAATAAGGGGCATGAGCTTGTTCTGGCTGCCTGTTGTAAAAGAAAAACCCCCCAAAAACCACCTTACTAAGCTACTTTATGATTTTTCAGTTCATTTGTCACCCTTCTACATATGTTCATGTTAAGGGTTAATTTTGGTGCTCTGTGCCATAACTGCCCAGGTCACCATGGCGATGTTGGTGCACCAATGGCTGACATCATACTTCCCGGGGCTGCATATACTGAGAAATGTAGCACCTATGTGAACACTGAGGGCCGTGCTCAACAGACTAAGGTGGCAGTGACTGCTCCAGGTGTGGCCAGGGAGGACTGGAAGATCATCAGAGCAATTTCTGAGGTGAACTACAATACAAGATAATTATGCTGTATTAAACAGTAAGAAATAAGATTAAATGCTGTGTATTTTCCATTCTCATTTAAGCTTGCTGGAGTTACTCTGCCCTATGATACTCTTGATGAAGTGCGTGATAGACTGGCAGAGGTTTCCCCAAATCTGGTGCGATATGATGACATTGAGGAGGCCAACTACTTTAAGCAGGCAAATGAGCTGTCTAAGGTCAGCTGATGTTTTCCTCCAGTATGTGTTCAGTTTATCATAGAGAAGGAACTAATACAAGTTTCATTTAAATGTCAGCTTGTACAGTTCATATATCTCAGTTCACTTCATGCTGTTCTACATGATGATGGTGATATCTTGCTTATCTCTTTCAGGCAGTGAACCAGGCTGTCCTAACTGAACCCTTAGTCCCTCCACAGCTTACTGTGAAGGACTTTTATATGACAGGTGGGTCACTAGTACTCAAATCATGTGTTTCTCCTCTCACTAAACCTAGTTTAAATATTATTTTCATTTCAAAATCCTCAAGGAAAACACAACAGTGGACATCATCAGGACAGCAGTGTTTTATCAATTCACTAATTATATCATGTTGAAGGAAATAGTAATTAAGTAATAGTAATACTAATAATAATGCCATATTTTATGATATTCATAATTAATTTACAATGTGCCCTTGTTTGCTCTGACTACTGTTCGTAAGCATTTCTTTCTTTACAAATTAATTAAAAACCCAAACAACAATTCTCGCTAAAGTTTCACATTATTGCTGAATAAAGTAATAATTTATTTAATGTTGACCAAACTTATAACAAACATTAAGATGTGTTTACTGCTGATTTTTGTTACTGATGTAGTTGTAAAGAAGCCAAGCTGTCCACAGCACCCACACTGGTTTTAAATATCATAAAAACTATTTAACATTATGTAGACAAATAGAGATTGTACATAATCTTGATGTGTTTATATGGCATTTTTTGATTTGTCATGGACACTGTTAATATGGTTAGATCTACCATTTTCTAAAGAAATTTTTAGAAGTCATCTTTATTCTGCTTGAGCTCTTGATCAGATTAATACAGGAATAGAAGGGTCCTTTTTGAATTATTAAATATTGTGATGCAAAAAATATTTGGACATCTAGTGGTTATTCTATATTTGGACAAAACAAAGATACTGGCAATGTTGCTATTCTCAGAGCACTACAGCTAAGGGGAACAAAAATGTATGAATAATTCAGTATGCTGGCCTAAAATCTCAATCTCTCACCAAATGGCCCACATCGTTCTTCAAATTATGTTAGGTTGTGAAAAACATTTTTGTAAGTACTAGTTCTTTGAATTTGAGTTAACAAAATGCTCCTTAGTTTAAAGCTCGTCTGATATTGGTCATTTTTATCTTTTAATTAAAAATCTCCAAGTCGAGTCTACAAAATGAAAAATAACTAACAATGTCCAAATTATTATTATTGTGTTACCTGTATGCTGGTGGTACACCATTGTATTATATAAAACACTTGACATATTCATCCATTAAAAAATTGATTAATAGCACTGCAACACCAGACACTACTGTAACACTATCATTTCACTTCCCAAATACGGGTTGAAATTGATATGTTTATGTAATTGTAGCATTAAATGTGTAAAAAATACCCTTTTTAAAAATTCATAGCACCATTAACACTCAGGGATTTTCTAGTTAGACCCTATTACTATGTTGAGTTTAGCTCTTGTTGGTCAACTTTTAAATCTGCTCTCAATCTTGACCCACAGATCCGATAAGCAGAGCCTCCCAGACGATGGCCAAGTGTGTTAAAGCTGTCACAGAGGGAGCACAAGCTGTGGACGAGCCAGCCATATGCTAGCTACACACGCCATGGATAGCCATCCAATTATTGCACAAAAAAAAAATTATACGCACAACTCCTCTATTTGCACATTCCTAGAAACATATTTATTTGCACTTGTGTTTTACTATAGTAGCTGTTTTACTATAGTAGATGCCTCAACTCACTTTACTAACCTGCAGAAACATGTCTATGCATTATTTTTAGAGTGAAAATGTGAGTTTAGGTTTAACAAATCTCCAGAGATGCACATCTGACAGTATATGTTTGCACTTGTTAGGACATTAACATTTAGTAGATGTGACCAAAGGTTTATAAATCTTTATCCTCCAAAGGTAAATCTAGTATTTTGTCTCCCTGTGAAATTACCAATATTAAAAGTATTATGATTATATTTTCCTAAAGGTAAATAGAGTATATAGTATTTAAAGTGTAGCTATTTGTAAGTGTGACATTTAATAAACCGATTTTCTGTAGCATGCCTAATGAATCTTTGCAAATCCCCTATTTAAGTTTCTGCTCCTATTTAAAGCAATGTTTAAAGTAATAAAATTACGTTTTTCTGCCATGAATGGCACTTCCCTGTTTGGTGTTACACCGACTCAACTTTTCCAGTCTCGGGACCCGGTATCTGATTGGCACATGGTCCATCATCAGTGAACAGCCGGCAACAGTGTGGCAGCAGGGCTGATAAGTGATTCATATGGAGGATGATAGCCGTGGTCCAGGTGGATTTCACACTGCAACACTTTACTGGACCCCTTAGTCAATATGTTTTAACCCAGCTGTTTTAAATGTGGAACATGTAGACAGCACGGTCCTTCATACAAACTGTAATTTCTTTCTTAAGCGATTAAAAGGACACTTCTACAATGTAGGGGCTTTTAACAAAGTTGAATTTCCAATATGGTAGGAGAGGTTGTTGTTGTTGAGCGGATTGTTGTCATGTCCCCGCAGTGCCTGTAGTGGTGCTGTGAGGAGTCTGCTGTGGATCCAACAAAAATCCTCAGCAGCCTACCTACTGCTTGTAATTTGCTCTGGATAGCCTATATTTACATGCATCCTTATTTCAAGATACACCGAGCTCGATGAAGATCACTGTTACTATCCTATCTCGACTATCGATGCACAAATAGCCTAGCTGATTCTAATAGACATTTCGGCCGTCTATCTGGAGCGAATACCTTACACAGCCCATACCAATTCAAGGTAAGCGAAATCGTATACAGCCTCGGCCTCGATTTCAGAGTGTACCTTTTCGCAGAGGCTTCAGTCGGCCAGGCGCTCTACTGGAGGCCGCTGTGCCATCGAAGCTAAGAGGCCTCTCATTTATGAGTCATTTATTTTATATCCTGTGATCTGACCAAATGACGCAGTGCCTTAAGAGTTTATGTGGAGTTACACAATATTGGCAGTTATAAGTCTTGTAGCCGTCTAATGTTACATTATGTGGCTATATTTCATATCGATTATTACCGAGGCCTTCGATGACAGGCCTTAAGCCTCGTATGTAGACCCTTTGTTTGGAAGTATTTTGCCAGAAATGTATTATGTTTGTTTACATTAATATCCCACGACTAAGGCCGACCATTTATTGCTTGAATTTTATGATTACGCTTATTTTTTCTAAATAAAACTAAACTGAAAATAGACCTTTATAGTGTTACTGTTTGCTTATGTTTCCGTTTCCTGGTTAGCTACCGCCTACTAATTTGTGTTTTTAGCTTTGGTAGCGTTTTAGCTAACTAGCAAATTTGACTTTTGGTGTCTGGTCTTTGTCAATAACATGTAATTTCTGCCTAAAGAAGGGTACAGTTGGGTCTTATGAATTAAGATACGGGTGTATATCAAACGTAGATGCGTTTATAATTTCATATTATAAAGTTTAACATCTGTCTATCGGCTCCAAGCTAATGCTGGCAAGCTAGCTCCCTGAATTCAACTAGTAGTTATGTTAGCTAAAGGTAGTCACCGTTTGCTTTCTGTCCGGTTCTCTGTATTTAACTGTAGTTGTTAGAAAAAGTTGACCAGGCTGATATAAATGACTTTTAGCCAACCTGCCCTTGTGTGTCCAGCATGTTCTTCAGTGGTCAGAACCGTAGCTCTGTCAGACCGAACTTGAGAACAAATTATTAAAGTTGAAGGCATCAGCTAAGCTACTGCTGAAGCTGGGCAGCTAAGACTACAATTACCATTACAGTGGATTGTGTTATACCAGTAACAGCCTGTTTGAATGCTTGTTTATTATGAAGCATTACACTTCTAAAATAGCAGCGTATGTGTTTCTTGTTTAGACGAGCCATATACTAGACATTTTTACATGGAGTTACTGAAGTGTTCTGCTAGTCTTGTAATGATGCCTACATACTAGTGACTTTTAGTTTTTAAACTTTGTCTGACAGATTGCTGGCATGCATTATACTGTTTTACCACCATCATATTATCTTGTAAGTGCTTGCTGTAAGGATAATTGAATGGTGTGTGGAATAAAAACACATACTCTCTGTCTACCAGCTGTGTCTCACTGAGAGATTCTGTCACTTAAAATTATAACTTGTGTAAGCAGCTAGTTGAAGACAATAATGTATTTACATTTATGTACAATATTGTTATTCACAGCATTTACTCACACAGTAGTTCAATGAACAAGCAACGATGAATTAAATTAGTCACAAATATTGGAATGTCATTGAAGTTTTGACTTGACAGTAAAAATATTTATGTAGCAAACATTACTTCCTCCTGAGTATTTATTTTTACTAATTGCCTAGTAAACAGTCAGCTGTAGAGGTGATGATTTACTTGCCCCTTTGCTGTGCATGTGCATGCATGGTTTCCTCTTTAGTATGAAGTGCTAGTGATGTAATTCATGGTTTTTCCTGACTTTATCCCATCAGCTGATGTTGTCAAGGACACGAGTCACGTGATGTATGAAGGCAAACACATACACTTCTCAGAGGTGGACAATAAGCCATTGTGCTCATACAGCCCAAAGCTCTGCAAGCAGCGCAGACTAAATGGCTATGCTTTCTGTATCCGGCACGTTCTGGAGGACAAGACAGCCCCCTTCAAGCAATGTGAATATGTGGCTAAGTACAACAGCCAGCGATGTACCAACCCCATTCCCAAGTCAGAGGACCGCAGGTGTGTATGATTGTGTACATGTGTGGCAGATTCCACTATGCTGTGCAGAAAGAATATGTCACAAGTGTGCACATTGTGCTGAGGATGTGTTCTTGTTTTCTAGGTACTGTAACAGTCACCTGCAGGTTCTCGGCTTTATCCCCAAGAAGGAACGGAAAAAGAAACACGATGCTTTGGAGGACATGCGTTCACGGGCTCACCTGGAGTCAGTGGCACTTAACATAACTGTGCCCTCTCTTGCTCTGAAAGCTCCCAATGGTCTAGATGAACTTCCACCATCTCCCCCCTGTACACGTCTGTTACCCCTCCCTGATGGGGAACTCCTGGACCCTTTTGCCTTTTATGAGGATGACACAGATGGGGAGGAGGTGGGTACTCCTCGGAAGGGTAATGCCATCAAGAAGAAATTACAGAGTCGGCTGGTGCTCAACCAGAAACTCTGCCATGACACGGACCTCTTCCAGCCACCTCCTGAGCACTTTAGTCCCTCTCCTGTCCCCCGTGTCCACCCCTCCTCACCGCTTAACACTCATCTCCCTCGGCAGCCGTCAGGTCTTCTCCAGCCGCCCCAGCACTCCAGCGTGACTTCCTTCATCTTCCCAGGACAGCAGCAGGGTTTATTATGCAATCCACCACCACCTCAGACGGTCAACTTTCTGCCTCCAGGGATGCCTGCTAATGCAGCACCCAGTCCAGTGCAAC